>NC_059341.1:109753815-110056845 GCF_018350155.1 Leopardus geoffroyi
GCTTCCAGAATTATAAGAAATAAATATCTGTTATTTAATCCACCCAGTTGATGGGAATTTGTTGTTAACAGTCTGAGCTTATTAAGACAGTCTGTATGGAATGATAACATTTAATACAAGAAAATAAAAGGAAAGACTGTGCTCTGCGTGATGAATGGTGCAAACAGAGCAGCATGATATTATGTTTAGAGGTCCGTAACTTGATTAGTTTGGCTTGAATATTAGTTAATTTGGGTCTTAGGAGAGAGTACAGAGGTAGTTTAGGATTAAATACTGTTGTGGGATAGCTGCAATTATCTACAAAGAGATTGTATTTATTTTCTATTGCTGCATAACAATTACTACAAATGTAGTAGCTTAAAATAATGCAAACTTATTATTTCACAGTTTCCATGGATCAAGGGTCAGCATGAGAGTATTACTTTTCTATTACTGCTATAATAAATTACCACAAACGTAATCACTTAACATAACACAAATTTATTCTGCTCTGTTTCTGGAGGTTAGAAATCTGAAATCAATTTCACTAAACTAAAACTGAGTTGTAAGGCATGGGCAAGGCTGTTTCCTTCTGGATGCTGTCAGGGGAGATTCAGTTACCTTGTCCTTTTTCAGCATTCAGTGGCCACCTGTATTTCTTGGCTCGTGAACAATTTCTCCACTTCAAAGTGAATCACTCCAGTCTCTGCTTCCATTTTAACATTGCCTTCTTCTCTCTTGACTTTCTTGCCTCTCTCTTGTGAGGACCTTTGTGGTTGCATCTAGTGTCCCTCCCAGATAAGGCAGGCTAATCTCCCCTCTTAAGATCCTTAACTGAATCACATCTGCAAAGACTCTTTGCCCTTTCAGGTCACATCTGTAGGTTCCCATGATTAGGAGGTGGGATTGTGGGGAGCTGTTATTCTGCCTCCCATCATGGATTAGCTGGGTCCTGTGCTCAGGTCTCAAATGGCTGAAATCACAGTAATGGCCAGGGCTGTACAGCCAAGAGGTTCTCTTCCAACCTCTTTCAGGTCGTCGTCAGACTTGAGATTGTAGAGTTTCTTACTGGCTGCCTGATGAGGGAATCACTATCAGCAGCTAGAGGCCAAACTCTGGATCTAGTCACATGACACATCATGCAGCACTTTTTCAAAATAACACAAATTTATCTTGTTATTATGATGATTGGTGTCTTATCTAACTTTAGTTCTGTGCTATTCAGCATCTCTCCCATTTAAGGAAGTTATGAGAAACCGTTGAGTATTTATATTACATATTTAAGGATAGAGCAGAAGTGTTTTGTGAGTACTTTTGACATTTCAATATATTTTATCCTTTTTTGAAGGCACCGCCTACCATGTACTAACAAACAATGAACATATTTCCAGAGTAGAAAAACATGTCATCATAAAGCAGTAGCAGGTTCAGAGCAGACAAATAAAAGAGTCACATTGATGATGCTCAGTGCTCTCTTTTGCCATTTTTCAAATGGAAAGCAAATAGAAAAAAATTCAGTCTGCAGGTGTTCAGTATAAATCAGATACTGAGTTGCGACATATGTTTTCACTCTCTACGGAATTTATGCTTCTTTAAGACATTTTGTTACAAAACATACCTTACTGAATTTCTGATATGTTAAGAATAAGGAAATAAAATAAGCATATTTTAGGGCTTTGCCGTTGGTTTAAAAAGAGCATAATGAAGTACATCTCTATGTACATGTTTTATTTTGGTGAAATCACAAAAGGAAATTATCAAGAGAAAAACATTAAATCTGATTCAAAACATAAATTTTTATATAAATGACAAGGGAGAAAAAAATGAGATCTTCCAGGCTTCTAAACAAAATTATAAATCTATTCTACCATTCTTTTTTTTTTTTAATTTTTTTTTTCAACGTTTATTTATTTTTGGGACAGAGAGAGACAGAGCATGAACGGGAGAGGGTCAGAGAGAGGGAGACACAGAATCTGAAACAGGCTCCAGGCTCTGAGCTGTCAGCCCAGAGCCGGAAGCGGGGCTCGAACTCACGGACTGTGAGATCGTGACCTGGCTGAAGTCGGACGCTCAACAGACTGCGCCACCCAGGCGCCCCTATTCTACCATTCTTAATTAACTTTTGCCTTTACAAAATTTTAGTGGAAGCTGCAGAGTAATAACCCTATAGTCTACTCCTTCTAGACTTGTGTTGATATGTAGTCATTTTTTTTTTTTTCATTTTATCACAGCCATTCCTAAATCTGTACTGATTGAATATGGTACTTATTGATATGCCATTAATACACCCTACTGTATTTTTATTAATATTTTGCATATCCATTATGTGCCAGAGTATACTATGAACTAACAAGCAGGAATTATTTCTTTTTTTTTTTTTCACTAGTATCCACATCTATGCTTTGAATATTACCAAAAAAATTATAATAAGTCTATAGATATTTTCAATAAAACTAATTATAGTATTTCACAGAAATTTTAAGCATTTTGTGATTCAGGCATTAATTTTGATTGACAGAGGGACAGACATACCAATTTGCATTCAATTAATACCCATAAATGTGTGTGTGTGTGTGTGTGTGTGTGTGTGTGTGTGTTGTATATGGTGTATTTGCAAATGTCTGATACATAGTAGTCGTTATGTAACTGTAACTGGTAACTGTAATTACACTTAAAAATCAACTCACCTAGGATTTAGTTAAGGTTTCTATATCTAGGACATAGTTAATAATAATGACATTGTAGGCTCCATCCTATTAGAGATTCTGTGACTTAAAGTTTACCATTTGGTGTTAATGTTTATGATCCAGTGAGAATGATTTAACCTATATTCAAGAACACAGCAAGTTTTTCATGAAGCATTGGTCTTTCATAAGTATTGAAAAAAGCCAACTTTTATTATAAATATCAATTTATAGTGACAACAATAGTGTGGAAATTAAGCATTAATTGCCCTTATGTGACTATTATATCACATTTTTATCATTATAGACTTTGAACTCTGAGGAAGTACGTATAGTTTATAATAATCCTTTTATTTCCCAATATTAATACAATTATGTAAAATAATGTCTATTATATATTTATATCTAATTAATGTCACTTTTGTTATTTTGTTGGCTAATTGAAGTTTTTGAAGGAACATCCTATAATGGTACTATGATTTTTTATTTATATATATTTTGAGGCCTCTCAAAAACTATGTTAAAATTTGCATATGATGCATATAAATGGGATTGAAGTAGACTGTTAAGAAACATCTTAGAAGTAACTGTCTCATTTTTTACATAGACAATGTATTTGTCATAGAATATGGACATAAATTTCAGGTAACTCAGTAATATATGTTTAACACTGGTGGAACCAACTTATGTATGAATACTTTCAACATTAAAACCATAGATTCAGGGGCGCCTGGGTGGCGCAGTCGATTAAGCGTCCGACTTCAGCCAGGTCACGATCTCGCGGTCCGTGAGTTCGAGCCCCGCCTCAGGCTCTGGGCTGATGGCTCAGAGCCTGGAGCCTGTTTCCGATTCTGTGTCTCCCTCTCTCTCTGCCCCTCCCCCGTTCATGCTCTGTCTCTCTCTGTCCCAAAAATAAAATAAAACGTTGAAAAAAAAAAAAAAACATAGATTCAGTCTTGGAAATAGTTAATAATTTTAATCTATACTATTAGAAATTTATGTCTTAAATCAAGAAAAAATAATTTTGGAATTAAATAGAAATTTTGAGCGGTTTCTCTAGAAATAGTTGGGAGATATAGCATTATATAAATTTTTTAATGCTTATTTATTTTTGAGAGAGAGACAGAGCATGAGCAGGGGAGGGGAAGAGAGAGAAGGAGACACAGAATCCAAAGCAGACTCCAGGCTCTGAGCTGCCAGCACAGAGCCTGATGCGGGGCTCGAACCCACAAACCATGAGCTCATGACCTGAGCTAAAGTCGGATGCTTAACTGACTAAGCCACCCAGGTGCCCCGGGAGATATAGTATTATAAATATGACATTAATTTGAAGTATTATAGACTGAATTGTATACCCTCTCAAATTTGTAGGTTGAAATCCTGACTCCAGTACACCAGAATGTGACGATATGTGAAACTGGGTTTTTTTGTTTGTTTTTTGTTCTGTTTTGTTTTGTTTTAATGTTTATTTATTTTGAGAGAGAGAGAGAGAGAACCTGCACGAGCAGGGGGAGGGTCAAGGAAGAGAGGAGAGAGAATCCCTAGCAGGCTCCAAGCTGTCAGCGTGGAGCCTGACACAGGGCTGGATCTCAGGAATCATGAGTTCATAACCTGAGCTGCAATCAAGGTTCAACACAAATGACTGAGTCACCCAGAACCCCTGAAGATAGGGTTTTTACAGGGGCAATTAAAATTAAGTCATTAGGGTGTGCCCTAAACCAGTATGACTGGTATTCTTATCAGAAGAGGAAGTTTGGACATAGGTGTATACAGAGGGGAAATGATGTGAAGATGCATGGAGAAGACAGCCATCTACAAGCCAAGGAGAAAGATCAGGAACACACCTATTTTGGCACTCTGAAGGCACTATCCTGCCAAAAACTTGATCCTAGACTTTTACCACCCAAAACTATAAAGAAAGGGGCACCTAGGTGGCTCAATTGGTGGAGCTTCTGACTCTTGGTTTCAGCTCAGGTCACGAGCTCACGATTTTGTGGATTTGAGTCCCACATGGAGCTCTGTGATGGCAGTGTGGAGCCTCCTTGGGATTCTCTCTCTCTCTCTCTCTCTCTCTCTCTCTCTCTCCCCGACTCCCACCCACACTGTCTCTGTCTCTCTCAAATAAATAATGAATAAACTTTATATTAAAAAACTATAAAGAAAGAAATTTCTGTTATATAAACCACTTAGTCTGTGGCAACTTGTTATTAACAGCCTTAGAAAAGGGCTGGAAAGAAAATTTCCCTTAGGATGAATCATACCTCAATTCTCACCCATACCTGATGTAGGTAATATTTATAGGTGATTTGAACTTAAATTTGCTTCTGGAATAGGTTAAGACTTTGAGTCTGGAAGAATCAGGTAAATAGGTTTTGCATATGAAAAGGATATGGCTTTTTAGGGGACTAAGGGTAGATTATTTGCAGACTTAACTATGTCCCTTCAAAATTCATATATTGAGGTCTTCAGCCCTAGTACCTAAGAATATCAGTACATTTGGCGATTACATCACAGAGGTAATAAAGTTAAAATAAGGTCATTGTGGTGGGCCCTGTCCAGTATGACTGGTGGCTTTGAATGAAGTGGAAATTGGGACACAGACATGAGCAGAGGCAAGACAACATGAAGACACGGGGAGAAGACAACAAGCTACAAAGCCAAAGAGAGAGGCCTAGAATAGCACCTTCCCTGAGGCCCCTCAGAAGCAACCAACCCAGTTTACAATTTGATCTTGGACTTAAAACTTGCAGAACTGTGAGGAAGTAAGTTTCTGTCCTGTAATCCACTCAGTCTGTGGTTCTTTGTTGTGGCAGCACAAGATAACTAAGACAACTGACTAACACACTTAACAATTTTTCTATTATTGAATAGGAAATAAATGTAAAATGTGATCACTTAAGTAATTACAAGTCTTATGATGATACTGTATAATAAATATAATAATTTTATTCATATATTTAAAGACTTTATATAAAGCAAATGGTATATATACATGTATACACACATATATACACATATATGTCCATATCCATATGGTTACCTACAAACTGATTTTAAGCTCCTTCAGGGAAAAGACATTATAAACAATTAGAATCTTTTATTTGTATTTATATATAACATATAATCTAGTGCATCTGTGGTATTTAACAAATTTGAATAAAATAATTAATTAAATATAGATTATTTTAATTACATTAGATGATTAATTCTACTTAGCCAAAATATACCAGTTTACCATGGCTAAGTTAAATAAAAGTAATTTTTAAAGTCCTCCTTTTTATTCCTATCCATGCAACTAAACATAAGTGAAAGGAAATGGGTTAAATGTGTAAGGATGCCTTTGATGTGTATGTGTGTGTGTGTGTGTGTGTGTGTGTGTGTATATGTATATATATATATGTACATATATACATATATATTTTTTGATGTGTATGTGTGTATATATATATGTATATATATATGTGTGTGTGTATATATATTTGTGTATATGTATATACATATATATATTTTTTTTTGAAAGGTGATTTGCCTCACAGTTGGGAGTGGCTATATTGTCAAGTGATTATAGTTATGCTATTCTCCTATTTTTTTCCTTTTGAAAAGAAGTCATGTTTGCATCAATTCAGTTTGTATATAAATAATTCACTACATTTATCAATTTAATTGCAATTAAATATCTTAACCAAAAATATCATTCTTTATTATGACAACAAAGTTGCTTCTCTATTCTAAAGGATTTTAAGTATTTTAAGCAGCATTTTGAAGAAAGCAACTATTTAAACAGCTCACACTTTATCTTAATAAGAACATTAATTTAATGATTGAAAATAGAGTTGGTTCTATAATGAGGTCTCATGAGTACTTTATTATGTAACATCCCCAAAGACAACCAATTCTGGGAAATATGAGAGAACTATTGATGAGAACAGAATCAATATAATGGATTATTTGTGTGTCACGAATACTCAGGTAAAAACAACTGTTTGGTGGTTAATTTTATAAATTACAAAAACTTAACCTTTTAAAAACCCATACATTTTATTATAAAAAGTAGCAGGTCTTTAGTAAATGAATGTTTCTATTTAGTGGAAAGAGTCATGAAATAGGTGTTGCAAAAGACCTTCTGAAATGCTTTGCATATAGGCACAGATACAAACCCTCTTCCTGTGGATTAGAAAACTGGCCAGTCACCTCTCTGTTTTTTTAATTGGGAAATGCAAACTTACCATCCTACTGAACATAGTATAAACTCTATAGCTTAACACAAAGCCATGTGAATAAAGTATATCCATTCATTTTTTAATTTTTATGTATAATTAAAATATAAAATAATGTACCTATTATTTTATATAAGTAATGCATGTATTACTTATATAGCATATAGCAACATATAATAATATAAATAATGAAATTGATTTAATATATATTCATAATTAGTATATATATTTAACAATTAAAAATATTTGTTGAGTGTCCATTACAAATACCAGTGAGAAAAGGCATCATTCTAGCTCCTACGGAGATGTCACACATATACTCAAATAAACCCAAATTGGACAAGCTCTATCACAGACGTGTATGAAAGTGCCATAGGAAGGATTAAGAAGAAACCAACCTTTTTGAAGGGGGTTAGAAAGGATTTCAGAGTCAGTGATAACATATGGGCAATAACCTTTGAAAGAAAAAAGGACAGAATGACATCTGAGTTATACAAACATACAGTCTTATTTGTTAGACCATGTGATTTACTATTTTTAAATCATCAATTATTCCTATTTAATGTTTACTTATTTATTTTTGAGAGTGCATGAGTGGGGGAGGGTCAAAGAGCGAGGGAGAGAAAGAATCCCAGGCAGGCTCCATGCTGTCAGCACAGAGCCTGACATGGGGTTCCATCTCACAATCCATGAGCTCACCATCTGAGCTGAAATCAAGAGCCCAGACACTTAACCAACTGAGCCAAAAAGGCATCCCTAAATCATCAACTATTCTTTTCAGCTTTCTCGAGTTGTGTTTTTTGTTTGTTTGTTTTTGACCCTGAACTTTATATAAAATTGCTATTACCTGAGTCACTGTCTTACTAATCTTATCAAGCATGATATATTCACCTCTTATACTGAACAATAGATTCCTCTATACAAAACAAGTCAAGAGAAGAATACATAAAAATTTGACTGAATATATTGTTAACTTTGCTTAAAATTTAGAATTTGGCCTTTAAAAACAAATTCTGTATATTGTATATTGATAAAACTTGACCTAAGGTGATGAGAGTGAGAATGAAACAGATTTGGAAGACTTTAACAGAATAGAATTTTTACAATTTATACTAATTTCATAATACTACAAGTTATGGATGTGTAAGGACACTTTTAATAATTTATTTTTATTTTTAACCTAAATTCACATATTTCCAGGTATAAGATCCTTGATTAGTCAATATAAATAATATATTTATTTAAGATACCATCTTATCCTCAAGAGCTTAACATAAAATGTAAAACTCATTAAAAAATAACAAATACTTCTTTTTCTTAATAGTCATTTAAACTGGTATTATTAGGGTCACCTGGGTGGCTCAGTTGGTTAAGCATCTGACTTCAGAAGTTCAGGTCATGATCTAACCATTTGTGAGTTAGAGCCCCGCATTAGGCTCTGTGCTGACAGGGCAAACCTGGAGCTTGCTGGATGTTCTGTGTCTCCCTCTCTCTCTGCCCCTCTGCCCCCTCTCTCTGTAAAAAAATAAATAAACATTAAAAAAAAGTTTAAAAAACCTGGTATTACTAATAAAGCTTTATATGAGCTGATAGAGAATTCAAACTACTGAGGAGAAAAATATTCATTTACTAATTTGTGATCTTATATATTTATAAGCCCCAGTTTTGCCATCTATAAAATATGGATAATAATTATGTTCCAGAGTTGTTTTAAGGAATATTAGTGAAAATATATGGAACTACCTCTTACAGCCTTTTACACTTCTTTTATTTCTTCCTTCCCATTTCTTTTATGTGTTTAAATCAAGTAAGACAAATGAATACCATATTTTTATAGGATGATTATTAAGACACATCCAAGAACATCAGTTATGAAAAGATTCAGTTTCTTTATGACTTGCCATTATACATGTAACTCAAAGTTATATTGAAAAAAATGCCTACTTGACGTTCACTCTCACCACTTTTATTTTACTGGAAATGCTACCATGGTAATTAGATAACAAAAGAAACAGAAGACATCCAAATTTGTAGGGAAGAAGTAAAACTTTCACTTTTTGCAGATGACATAATACTCTATAGAGAAAACTCAAAAGACCACGCCAAAAAACTACTAGAACTGATAAATGAATTCAGTAAAGTTGTAGGATACAAAATGAACATACAGAAATCTGTATACACTACAGATCTGTATACACTAATAATGAAGCAGTAGAAAGCGAAATTAAAGCAATCCCATTTACAATTGTACTAAAAATAATAAAATATGTAGGAATAAACCTAACCAAAAAGGTAAAAGACCCATACTATGAAAACTATAAAACACTGATGACAAAAATTGAAGAAGACACAAAGAAATACAGACATCTCATGTTCATGGATTGGAAGAACAAATATTATTAAAATGTCTAAACTACCCAAAGCAATCTACACATTAACGTAATCCCTATCAAAATACCAATAGAATTTTTCACAGAGATAGAACAAACAATTCTAAAATTTGTATGGAACCACAAAAGACCCTGAATAGCCAAAGCAATCTTGGAAAAGGAAAACAATATTGGAGGTATCATAATTTCAGGCTTCAAGTTATATTACAAAACAGTAGTAATCAAAAGAGTATGACACAGAAATAGGCAAATCAATGGAACAGAATATAAAACCCAGAAATAAACTCACAATTACATGAACATTTAATCTTCAACAAAGGAGGAAAGAATATGCAATGGGAAAAAGATAGTATTTTCCACAAAGGGTTTTGGGAAAACTTGACAACTCTCTGCAAAAGAATGAAACTGAACCACTTATGCCCTACACAAAAATAAACTCAAAATGGATTAAAGACTTAAATGTGAAACCTAAAACCATAAAAATCCTACAAAAGAGCACAGGCAATAATTTTCTGACATTGCCCATAGCAATGATTTTCTAAATATGTCTTCTGAGGCAGAGGAAATAAAAGCAAATTTCAACTATTGGGACTACATTAAAATAAAAATCTTCTGCATAGTGAAGGAAACAAATCAACAAAACAGAAAACAAAACAAAACAAAAAGCCCATTGATTGGGAGAAGATATTTTCAAATGACATATCCGATAAAGGGATAGTATCCAAAATAAATAAAGACCTGATACCACTCAACACCGCTCCCCCCCCAGAAATAATCCAATTAAAATGGGAAGAAGACATGAACAGATCCTTCTTGAAAGAAGATATCCAGTTGACTGACAGACTCATGGAAAGATGCTCAACATAACTCATCATCAGGGGAATACAAATCAAAACTGCTATGTGAGATCACCTGACACCTGTCAGAATGGCTAAAATAAAGAACACAGTAAACATCAAGTGTTGGTGAGTTTATGGAGAAAAAAGAACCCTCATGCATTGTTGGCGGGAATGCAAACTGGTACAGTCATTGTGGAAAATAATGTGCAGTTTCCTCAAAATTAAAAATAGAACTGCTTTAGGATTCAGCAATCACAATACTGGGTGTTTACCCCCAAAATCCAAGAACACTAACTCAAAGGGATACATGCACTCCTAAGTTTATTGCATAATTATTTACAATATCCAAAATGTGGAAACAGCTGAAGTATCCATCAATAGATAAATGGACAAAGAAGATGTCTCATGTGTGTATATAAATATATATATATATACATATATATGTATATATATATAAATGGAATATTATTCAGCGATAAAAAGAATGCAATCTTGCCTTTTACGACAACATGGGTGAGCTAGAAGGTATAATGCTAAGTGAAATGAGTCAGAGAGTGACAAATACCATATTATTTCACTCATATGTGGAATTTAAGAAGCAAAACAAAGTTATAAAAGAGAGAGACAGAGAGAGAGAGACAGAGACAGAGAGAGAGACAAACCAAAAAACAAATTATTAACTATAGAGAATAAACCGATGGTTACCAGAGGGGAGGTGGATGGGGGGGGATGGGTGAAATAGGTGATGGTGATTAAAGAGTATACTTATCATGATGAGCATTGAGTAATATGTACAGGTTTTGAATTACTATATTGTACACCTAAAACTAATAGAACACTGTATGTTAATGATACTGTAATTAAAATTAAAAACTAAACTAAAATAAGATAAAAATAAATTTAAAATTGCCTAGTTGATGAAGAAATAGAGCCAATTAAAATTGAACCTAGAATCTATCTAAGCCTTCATAAACAATTTTGCAGAGTAACTTATCGAGTTCAGTAAGATTAATATATGAAATCCAATGGCAATTTGCCAAATCACAGTGTTATATTGTGCTTAGTGATGTAGCCCAGTCATTCTTATTAAATCTAAGCTTAATATAATGCTGTCAAGATGGTTTGGTACATTTACTATGTTTACAAAAATATTCTTTCTGATACAGTTCAATGATGAAACAGCTTGTGAATTCTGTCATCTCTGCTTGGTCACAGTACTGACGCTTGCAAGAAGACTATCTAATTTCCTCATAGATCAATTATTAGAATTGGACTGGTTTACCTCTTTCACAAGTTGCTTTGGCAGATCAAAAAGTGTCCTGGCCTGGTTGGTATTTGGCTTGAGTCATTGTTGGATATGTAGAAGATAATGAATTAGAGGCAGCCAGAGACTGTGAATCTTGTGGTTGGAAAAATTCCGAGTAGTCATTGGCACAGATTTCTTCTTATTCAAGAATGTTAGTTTTGGAAGCTAGAGAGCTGGAATTGAGGAACATGAGAAATGAAATATATAACAAAGGAAGCTTGTGCCTTTCAGTGTAGGAAGAAATATAAGAATCTGAGTTGACTCCTTACTAGTACTCCACTCTAGAGGTCCTTTGAAATATGTTTTCAAGTGCTTTGTGCATATTTGGAATAGGAAGACTACTTACGTCATAAAAGAAAAACTGATAAATTTAAGAAAAATAGCTAGCTATAAGAGAGATGCTAGTCTTCTATATATTTTTAAATCAGTTCTCTATGTGGAACTCAAATTTTGAATTTTGAATACTTATCAAGTAGCCTCTTTAATAATAATTTATTTTAAAAGAAATCATCTCATTACATTTTTTTTTCTTTCTCTTTTGCCTCTAGAGGGAGGGAAGTGAGTTGATTGCAGTCTATTGATCCAGATGAACTGATTCAAATTCCAGCTCCAAAGCTTACTAATTGTGGGTCCTACATCAAGCCCTTTTCTCCCTCCAAGCATCTATCACATGAAAATGAAAATAATACTAGCCTGAAGAGGAGAGTAGAAGGGTAAAGATAATGTATGTAAAGCATCAAGCTCATTGTCAAAGGTCCTAATGTTGAAGAGAGCTTGAAATTTCCTATCTTCACCAAAATATGTCTGTGTGTGTGAGAGAGAGAAAGAGACAGAGACAGAGACAGAGAGAGACACTTAGTAAAACAGAGAGAGTATAAGCTGGATAGACAGAGAAGATGCATGATTTTAGAAAACCCATTTACATGTATTTTACAAAAGACACCAAGAAACATAAGTACACTCTTTTTTGAGAAATTTCTCCTTTCTGAAATTTAATTGAAGAATGAAAGCTGGTAGAAGAGAGACTTGACAGCATTTAAGAAAAAAGCTTGTTCTAGTATTGCACTAAATTTGGTAGCATCAAAATAAAGCCAAACATCTACACATAGATATTTAACATAGTAGATCTGGCAACCCGAAAAATATCCCCGGGGTTAATTTGACAACCACGTAAGAAAAGAAGTACCTACTATATCCAAAATGAGCAATGATGACCTATTTTCTTACATTTGTCACTAACATCCTCACTGCTGTCAAGCTTGTCAGTGACAAATAACAAGGGAAAGGTCACAGCCTTATGTGATTTGAGTCAGCCCTGTTTTGAAACATTTACCAATGTTGAGGACAGAATCTCTAGGAGTTGGCTTTCCTCCCAAAGATATAATTTTATTTGTATGTTTTTAAAACTTCTAAAATTCTCCTTCATGGTATGAAATAAGTTATAATTGTATAACTTATAACACAGACTTACAACAAACCTTCTGGTTTTCCTATGAAGAAAATCTAAATTGATTTTAACATAATACAAATATTTTATTTATAAAAGAATAGAATCATAGCCATTCTTATTATGCCTGATATTTCATTTAAAAATTGGTCAAATTCTGGAAGAAGAAACAAAAGATATATAAATTTCCATAGAACACACAGCTAGTAAGCAGTTTAACCATCAGGGATTATGTTATAATTGATTCTAAAACCAGAGTTCTTTCCCTGACATTTTTCTACATTCTAATTTCAATGCTTGAAAGGAAAATTATAAAATGACAAAAGGCAAAGTGAAAAAGAAAAAATTAAGTAGTCCTCAATTCCCTTGGGTATCTAGTGAAAACTAATAGTAATTAATATCTGTCAATACACATCATCAAAATAAAAATATATGTATATACCTTTGGTAAAAGGTAATGTCTCTTTGTTTGCCCAAAATTAATGCAATAGAACTTTCTTACAAAGCAAATAAATGATACAAATACCAATTCCCTATTTGTTTTGTGATTTTATATAGTTATAAATGCCATCAGAATTTTAAATGAATATTTATAAAAACATAATTTATTCATTTTTGTTTTCTAAAACTCAATGTTAAGTTTAAAGTTAAAATAGGATACATTAATCATAATTTTATAAACAAGAAAGTATGGATTTTGGATCTTGGGACAACATTAAAAATTTTGTAAAGTAGCTAGGTATAGAGTATTGAGATGATAAATGCAGCACTTTTAAATTAGAGAGAACAACAAGACAGTATAAAAGCTCCTGCCCAGTAAATGTATGGATTTTTAAAACCACAGCTTTCTTTAACGATCTCACGTCATTATGAGAAAGATTCAGGAGAATTGTAAAATGTTATAGGATATTAAGTCAGGTTGCCCAAACGATGTGCTAATTATCTACTTGATCAACATTTTTAGAACACTTATTTTGAGCAAGATACTATTCTAGGCTCTGAGGTTATGGTGGCAAAGAAAAAAGCAGACAACATCCATGTCCTCATGAAAATTCCTTTCTCATGATATCATTTTGTGCAGTAATCTTCACAATGTTCAATATTTCCCATCTAGATTTCTTTCTTCCTATGAGATAACAAATCTAAAGTTGGACACAAAATATTTCAAGATTATTTTTTAAAGCTTGTTACCATATAATTATACATATATAGTAATGATTTAACATAAAATTGTTTACATTTACATAGAATCATTTGATTGCTATACTAGCATTCATTAAAATTTTGTATGCAAAAATTAAACCAGATTTTTTTCTATTTATGTTACTTAAAATAAAAGAACTTCTTTTTTTATTAAAGTTCAGTGACAGATGTTAATTTTCAAATTGGGAGTTGTTTGGAATAGGATTAATAAAAAGACCATATATTATTGGTGGTATAAATGTACTTTATTTTTCAAAATAATGCAAGGTTTACGTTATGGACTGTATTGTATATCCCCAAATTCATATGTTGAAGTCCTAACCTTCAATATGATTATATTTGGGTACACGGCACTTAGGGAGGTAAATAATACCATCACGAAGGTGGGACCCTAATCTGCTGGGACTGGTGCCATTATTAGAAGAGGAAGAGATATCAGAGATATCACTTTCTTCCTGTGAACACAAAGGAAAGGCCCTACGAGAACACAGAGGGTAGGTGGCTGTCTGAAAGCCAGAAAAGTGGAGTCTCACTGGAAAAAAAAGTCCAATTGATCTTAGATTTCCAGCTCCCAGAACTGTGGGAAAATACATTTTTGTTGTTTATGTAACCCAATTTCTAGCCTAAGGAGATTAATACAATTTAAAACAGACTAGCTAAGGACTGTGCTTTTATGTTATATCCTTCTAAATCATTTCATGGCTTAATATTATCTATTTTAGATGTGAAATAGGAAGAAATTCAATGCATCTTGTTAAGATAGCAATTGTAATTTGATAATAATATATCAATAATTTAGAATGTAGTGTATTAACCCAAAAAGTCTGTGATTTCATAATCATCTTTGTTTTTCCCACAAAACTGAGGATGCCAGTCTTTTGTAAAATCATCGTCGCAATATTTACAGATTAAATGTGTAATAAAAGGCTATAATAATTTAATAAACAACTAGTTACATTTAAATAGTTAAATATTTCAATATAAATCCAGAAGCAGGCATACAAATTTTGATTCACAAAAGGAAAATAGTTATTATTATAAATATCATACACATACACACTTTAATGTAATTAAAAAAACTTATTTCACATGAATTATCTCAATTATCCCTCCCAACACGGAGGAAGTCATAAAAATATTAACAAAAGTGTCCTATACTATAAACCTAGAGTTTCTTATATATCTTCCCTTCAAGAAAATTACTAGAGTTACACTTTTATCATTATTCATATGATTCTTTATTGTCTATCTCTCCCATTAGACTGTAAGATGCAGATTTCTTTTTCCTTTCTTCTACATTATGAAATAATGTTTTTTTAACTATTTAAAATTTAAATTAAATAGAACATCTTCTAAATGCTTGACTTCTCTTTTTAACTTGTTCCTAATAAGTTTTGCATTATGGAGAACCACTTGAGAAGCTTTATTCATTTTCTTGTTTTAATGAGAATAGGATCAAATTTTATCATTCCTAACCATTTCATGAAAAACATTGATATGCTTATTAAACTCAAATACTATGTTAATGTAAAGACAATCAATTTAGTCTTCAAACTGGGTAGGACTAAATTAGTAATGCTGATAGACAAATCATGTTGGGTATTGGGTTCTTTTGGATAACCTAAGAGTGAAAACCTTTATCAACCTTCCTTGTAATACAGGAGGGGAGATTCCAATACCCTAAAATACTCCTGGTAGTATGATTCTATACTCCTGGAGATGATTCTATAGCTTATCAAATTTGAGGGCAATACATTGATGTGACAGGCAATAAGTATGCATAAGGTCTTCAACTTTTGTCCCTACTTTTACCTACTTTCTCATATTCATGTGTAAGATTCCTGATAACGCCTAACTGCCAAATGTTTATTGTAGTTAAATGATGCTATAGTCCACCTGGCAGGACATTAGGAAGGGAGTTATGCCATAGAAATTCTTCCTACCAACTAAAGACCACAACACTGTTCTCTAGTTGGGAGAGGTAGTAGCAAGACAAAATTTCTGTGACTATATTAGAAAACATGCTCTCATAAGTAGTAAATGGAATACATGGATCTCAAAGGATTGATTTATTCATTATTTTTTTACATTTACTTTTTTAAGTTTTTATATAAATTCCAGGTAGTTAATGTACAGTTGAATATTAGTTTCACATCTACAATATACTGATTCAATACATCTATAAAACAACCAGTGATCATCACAAGTGCACTCCTCAATCCCCATCACCTATTTAATCCATCCCCACCCACGTCCCTTCTGGTAATCATCAGTTTGTCCTCTATAGTGAAGAGTCGGTGTCATGGTTTGACTCTCTTTTTTTTTTTTCTTCCCTTTGCTTGTTACATTTCTTAAATTCCACATATGAGTGAAATCATATGGTATTTGTCTTTCTCTGACTTATTTTGTTTAACATAATACTGTGTAGCTCCATCCATGTCATTGCAAATGGCAAGATTTCATTCATTTTATGTCTGAATAATATTCCATTGTGTGTGTGTGTGTGTGTGTATATATATATATATATATATATATATATATATGTATATACCTCAAGTTCTTTATCCATTCATCAGTTGATGAACACTTGGGCTGCTTCCATAATTTGGCTATTGTAGATAATGTTGGTATAAACATAGGGATGCATGTATCTCCTTGACTTACTATTTTTGCATTCTTTGGGTAAATACCTTCTAGTACAATTGCTGGATCATAGGGTAGTTCTATTTTTAAGTTTCTGAGGAATCTCCATACTGTTTACCACAGTGGCTACCCCAGTTTGCATTTCCATCAACAATGCAAGAGGGTTCCCCTTTCTCCACATCCTCACCAACACATGTTGTTTCTTGTGTTGTTTATTTTAGCCATTCCTGACAGGTGGGAGGTGACATCTCACTGTAGTTTCAATTTGTATTTCCCTGATGATGAGTGATGTTGAGCATCTTTTCATGTCTGCTAGCCAACTATATGTCTTCTTTGGAAAAATGTCTATTCATGTCTTCTGCCCATTTTAAATTGGATTATTTATTTTGAGTATTGAATTTTATAAGTTCTTTGTAGAATTTGAATACAAATGCTTTATTAGATATGTCATTTGAAAATATTTTCTCCCATTCCAAATGTTGCCTTTTAGTTAATTGTTTTCTTCACTGTGCAGAAGTTTTTTATCTTGATGAAGTCCCAACAGTTTATATTTGCTTTCGTTTCCCTTGCCTCAGTAGACATATCTAGAAAGAAGTTGCTACAGCCAATGTCAAAGTGGTTACTGCCTATGCTCTCTTCTAGGACTCTGGTGGTAACAGTTAACATTTAGGCCTTTAATCCATTTTGAATTTATTTTTATGTATGGTGTAAGAGAGTCGTCAGTTCCATTCTTTTGCATGTTGCTGTCCAGTTTTCCCAACACCATCTGTTGAAGAAACAGTCTTTTTCTTATTGAATAGTCTTTCCTGATTCATCAAAGATTAATTGATCATATAGTTATGGGTTCATTTCTGGGTTTTCTATTTTGTCCTATTGATCTATGTGTCTACGTTTGTGCCACTACTGTACTCTTTTGATTACCACCACTATGTAATATAACTTGAAGTCCAGAATTGTGATGCCTCTAGCTTTTTTTTTCCCCCTTCAAGATTGCTATGGCTATTCAGGGTATTTTGTGGTTCCGTAGAAATTTTAATATTGTTTGCTCCAGTTGTGTGAAAAATGCTGTTGGTATTTTGATAGGGATTGCACTAAATGTGTAGACTGCGTTGGGTAGTATAGACATTTTAATAATATTTGTTCTTCCAATCCGTGAACATGGAATATCTTTCAATTTCTTTGTGTCATCTTCAGTTTTTTTCATCAGTGTTTTATAGTTTTCTTATAAATTTTTTTTTCAACGTTTATTTATTTTTGGGACAGAGAGAGACAGAGCATGAATGGGGGAGGGGCAGAGAGAGAGGGAGACACAGAATCGGAAACAGGCTCCAGCCTCTGAGCCATCAGCCCAGAGCCTGACGCGGGGCTCGAACTCAGGGACCGCGAGATTGTGACCTGGCTGAAGTCGGACGCTTAACCGACTGCGCCACCCAGGCGCCCCTAGTGTTTTATAGTTTTCAGAGTACAGGTCTTTCAAATTGGTTAGGTTTATCCCTAGATATTTTGTGGGTTTTGGTGCAATTATAAATGGGAATGATTTTTTTATTTTCTCTTTCTGCTGCTTCATTATTGGTGTACAGAAATGCAAGAGATTTCTATATGTTGATTTTGTATCCTGTGACTTTACTGAATTAGTTTATCAGTTCTAGCAGTTTTATGGTGGAGTCTTTGGGGTGTTCTATATAGAGTATGGTTACATCGGCAAATAGTGGAAATTTGACTTCTTCCTTGCTGATTCGGATGCTTTTTATTTCTTTTGATTGTCTGATTCCTTAGGCTAGGACTTCTAGTACTATGCTGAATAAAAGTGGTGAAAGTGAACATCCCTGTCTTGTTACTGACCTTAGAGGAAAATCTCTAAGTTCTCCCCCATCGAGGATGATATTAGCTGTTGGCTTCTCATAGGTGGTCTTTATGATGTTGAGGTATGTTCTCTCTAAACCTACTTTTCTGAGGGTTTTTATCATTAATGGATGTTGTTCTTTGTTCAATGCTTATTCTGCATCTATTGAAATGATCATATAGTTCTTATCATTTCTTTTATTAATGTTGTGTATCATGTTGATTGATTTGTAAGGATTGAAACACCTTTGCAATGCAGGAATAAATCACACCTGATCATGGTGAATGTTTTTTTTTTTTTTTAATGTATTGTTGAATTCAGTATGCTTTTATTGAGAATTTTTGCATCCATGTTCATCAGGGATATTAGCTGGTAGTTTTCTTTTTTAGTGGAGTTTTTATCTTGTTTTGGTATCAGGGTAATGCTGGCCTCATAGAATGAATTTGGAAATGTTCCTCCCTTTTTTATTTTTATTTTTTGGAGTAGTTTGAGATTAATAGGTATTAACTCTTCTTTAAATGTTTTCAGAATTACCCTGGGAAGCCATCTGGCCCTAGACTTTTGTTTGTTGGGAGTTTTTTGATTACTGATTAAATTCCTATGCTGGTTATCAGTCTGTTCAAGTTTTCTATTTCTTCCTGTTTCAGTTTTGGTAGTTTATATGTTTCTAGGAACTTATCCATTCTTTACATTGTCCAATTTGTTGGCATATGGTTTTTCATAATATTTTGTTACAATTGTTTATATTTCTGTGGTGTTGGTTGTTATTTCTCCTTTCTCATTTCTGAATTTATTTATTTGGGTTATTTCTCTTTCCTTTTTGATATGTCTGGTGAAAAGTTGATCAATTTTATTGATGTTTTCAAAAAACCATCTCCTGTTTTCATTGATCTGTTTTGGGTTTTTTGTTTGTTTGTTTTTTGGAGTTCCTATTCATTTATTTCTACTCTAATCTTTATTATTTTCTTTCTTCTGCTAGTTTTAGGTTTCATTTGTTGTTGTTGTTTTCTAGCTCCTTTAGGTGTAAGGCGAGGTTGTTTATATGAGATTTTTCTTGCTTCTTGAAGTAGGCCTGTATTGCTATATTCTTCCCCTATAAGATCACTTTTGTTGCATCCCCAAAGTTTTCAGCCATTGTGTTTTCATTTTCATTTGTTCCATGTTGTTTTGTTTTGTTTTGTTTTGTTTTGTTTTGTTTTGTTTTGTTTTCATTTCCTGGTGTACCTATTCATTTTAGTAGCATTTTAACTTCCATGTATTTGTGTTCTTTCCAAATATTTGCTGTGGTTGAATTCTAGTTTTATAGTGTTGTGGTCAGAAAAGGTGTATGGCACAATGTCAATTTGTTTGTATTTGTTGAGGCCTGTTTTGTGACCTATTATGTGATCCATTCTGGAGAATGTTCCATGTGCACTTGTAAAGAATGTGTGTTCTGTTGTTTTAGGATTGAATACTGTGAATATATCTGTTAAATCCATCTGGTCTAGTGTGTCATTCAAAACCATTGTTTCCTTGTTTATTTTTTGTTTAGATGATCTGTACATTGATGTAAGTGGAGTGTTAAAGTCCCATACTATTAGTGTGTATGCTATTATCAATTAATTCCTTTATTTTTGTTATTAATTGTTTTCTATATTTGGGTACCCCTATGTTGGGTACATAAATATTTATAATATTTGTTAAATCTGTCCCTTTATGATTATATAATGTCTTTCTCTTTTAACAATTTTTGATTTGAAGTCTAGTTTGTGCAATATAAGTATTGCAACCCTGGCTTTCTTTTGACAGCCATTTATATGATAAATGTTTCTCTAGTCCCTCACATTAATTTGCAGGTGCCTTCAGGTTTAAAATGAGTCTCTTGTAGGCAGCATATAGATGGGTCTTTTTTTTTTATCCATTCTGACACCCTATGTCTTTTGATTTAGTTCATTTACATTCAGAGTAATTATTGATGGATATGTATTTATTGCCATTTTACTTGTTTGATGATTGTTTCTGGAGATTTTCTCTGATTTTTTTCTTGTCTTTGTCACTTTTGACCTCTCCTTTGCACTCAAAGAGTCTCTAACATTTCTTTAATTTTTTTTTTTTAAATGTGTACTTATTTTTGAGAGGGAGGGAGAGGAAGACTAAGTAGGGAAGGAACAGAGAGAGATAGAGGCACAGAATCCAAAGCATGCTCAAGGCTCTGAACTGTCAGCACAGAGCATGACATGGGGCTTGAACCCTTGAGCCATGAACTCATGACCTGAGTCAAAGTCGGATGCTTAACCTACTGAGCCACCCAGGCACCAGTTTCTTTAATATTTCTTGCAGGACTGGTTTATTCATCAAAAACTTCTCTAGTTTTGTCTGGGAAACTCTTCATCTCTCCTTCTATTCTGAATGTAAACCTTACTGGATAGAATATTCTTGGATGCAGATTTCTCCCATTCAGCATTTTGACTACATCCTGCCACTCCATCCTGGCATGCCAAGTTTCTGTTGAGAAATCTCCAGCTAGCATATGTGTTTTCCCTTGTATGTTAAGGACTTCTGTTTTCTTGCTCCTTTTAAGATTTTTTTTATCACTATATTTTGCAAATCTAATTGCAATATGTCTTTGTGTTGGCCTGCTTTTGTTGATCTCAATGGGAGTTGTCTGTGCCTCCTACATCTAGATGTCTGTTACCTCCCCCAGATTAGGGAAGTTTTCTGCTATTAATTCTTGAAATAAATTTTATGCCCCCTTTTCTCTCTTCTTCTTTTGGGCCTCCCATAACATGAATAGCATTATGTTTGATGGAGTAACTGAATTTTCTAGGTCTATTTTTGTGTTGTATAATTCTTCTTTGTCTCTTTTGTTCAGCTTCATTATTTTCTATTATTTTGTTTTGTAGGTCACTAACTTATTCCTCTGCTTCTTCTAGCATGTTATTCACTGCATCAAGCCTGTTTACAATCTTGTTTATTGCATTCTTCATCTCTGGTTGTTTTTTAATACTTTCATCTCTGGGGTAAGGGTCTCACTGATGTCTCTATTTTTTTCTCAAGCCCTTATGATTGCTGCTTTAAATTCGCCATCAGGCATGTTATTTATATATATTTCACTTAGATCTCTTGCCATGGCCTTATCTTGTTCTTTCATTTGCAATTAGTTCCTCCATCTTGGCATTTTGTCTAAGTCTCTGCCTTCTTCTCTGTGTTAGAAGAACCAGTTATATTTTTTCCTCCTGAAAGTAATGGCCTTATTAAACTGAGGTCATATAGTGCCCAGGTCTGGCACTTAAGGAATGTCTTCATTGTGTGCTGTGTATACTATGCTGTTGTGTTTGGCTGCTCTATCCTTCAGGCCAGTCATCTGCAGAGGCTTTCCTTGTCTGCTGTGGGCAATGTTTGGTCCCTAGCCAGAGTGTGGCAAGCTTTAGCAAGGTGTGCTCCAATCTGCATGTGAAAAGAGACCTGGCAGCAACTCCACCAGAACTGAGGACCTCCAAAACTCTCTGATCAGGAGATACTGTGTGGGCAAGGCATTTGCACTGGTCTTCTGGGGGAATTTCTCCATTCTGGTACTGAAGCAAGCTTGACTGAGAAAAGCAATCCTGCAGAGCACAGGGTGGTAGAGCTCAGTGTAAGGAAGTTAGGCAGCCAATGTCAGCATCGTGCTGCTTTTTGCTGGCTCTGTGTTGATGCTGAAAGGCAGGGAGGAAAATGGCACCTGACAGCTCCTCTGTTTTCAGAGAGGCATCTCTGTGAATGCTTCCACATAGGGAAGTATTCTGAGAAGAGTGAATAATCTCCCCACTGTGCCCCAGGCACTCTTCAGATCACTGTTTCCATGCTCTCTGCTCCCAGGTTTTTTACCTGCCTTCCCTCCAGGAGCAATGTAGTGCCCTCCAGACTCTATTGCAGCCAAGCCTGCTGGCCTTTCAACTTGCAGGCTTTAAGTCCCACTGGTTGCAAGAGCTCATAAAAATCAGCCCCTCTCATTTTCCAAGCCAAAGGCTTTGAGAAAATGTTCTCCTTGTGCATCTTTCTGTGTGTTCCTCTCTCTCACTTTTCTCTGCAACCACAGTTCCCTCCCCTCCACAATACCCACAACCCATTTGTTCTCTAAACGATGTCTCTGAACTTTCTACCATCTTCAATGTGACCTCTTCTCTTCCCTCAGTTGTGGAGTTTTTTCTGCTAGTCTGTAGGTCAATTTCTGGGGGTATTGAGGATGATTTGATATTTATCTAGTTGTGCTCATAGGGTGAGATAAACCTAGTGTCCTACTACTTCATCACCATCTTCCCATTCGTTATTCTTGAAAACATATTTTAAGTGTTTTCTGTGGATTGATAACTGGGCTCAGCACAGAGAATACAAAATTGTCAAGCAGAAGAGAGGCCATGCACAATATCATGAGTTCAGTCTAACCAGTAAGTTGAAAACTTATCACATACTTCTAAATGTAGGAGAATTTGCAAGCATGGCAGTATGTATGAGAGAGGCAACAACAGGAGCAAAAACCTTCATTACATAAGTGAATGAGTAAAATGAGTGAATGAATGAATGTCTCAGTGGCTAAAAGAAACTCACAGGAGACTAGTTTAGTTAGAGCAGGGAGTGCCCCTGCAGCATACTGCATGGGGAAGTAGAGACCACTTTTATCACATAGATTTTAACCATAGACAAAAGGAAAGACATTGGGAGGCAGCGTCTGTGCCCCTACACTTAAAGTGCAAGGACTAAAGAAAGAGAAATACAAAATTTGTGTTTTGAAAAGAAACTCATGCAGCTTTGTTGAGAGAAATAAATGATTATAGGGAGCCTTAGGTGGATATGAGAAAACAGTTATTAAGCTCTTAGAATTAGACAGATCTGGGTCTTCTACTCAATGCATGATACAAATTTGGAAGAATGGATGTTTGTTAACTGCTAAAATAATTCATCTTTATACCTTTCTTCTTTACATAGAAAGCAGCATTAGCTGCCAAGAATAACTTTATGAATACAGTGGCTAAATTATACAGCTATTTCATGCACTATTTATCATTCAAATATGAGAAAACTAAGCTATCATAAATGTCTGTCTCTATTTGCTGGAAAAATAAATGCAGTATATTGATTACAAGATAATGAACAGCAATATTCCTTTGCTCTGATACTCAACTAGCTATTCCTTATTTTTGTGTATTTTCTCTATTACTAAATAACTACTAAATTGAAGGAGAAACATTGCAGTATTTCAAAAAGTCAAATCTATGGAATATATTAATACAATTATTATAAACTGTATCTCCCTAAAATTCATATGTTGAAACCCTATCCTTAATGTGATGATATTTAGAGATGGAACCTTTGGGAGATAATTAGGTCATAAGGTAGGAGCCCTCATGATGGAATTAGTGCCCTTGTAACAAGAGGCAGAAAAGAACTTGCTTCCTCTCTCTTTTACTGCCAGGTGAGGACACAATGAGATGTCCTTCTGCAAACCAGAAGAGGGCCCTCACTAGACACTGCATCTACCAGCACCTTGATCCTGGACGTCCCAGATTTTAGAATTGTGAGAAACAAACGTTTATTGTTTAAGCCACCCAGTCTGTGGGTATTATAACTGTTATAACAGCCCAAGCTGATTGGCATAACATTTAAAGTATATGCAACAAGTGTTTGGAAAATTCATAGGTGAAAATTAGATAAATACTTTTAAGAACTGATTGCTAATCTTGAGGAAAAAATCAAATTCCATGAAGATTTGTGTAGATGTCATAAAAATTAGATGTATGTTAGATGAGTCACACAAACACAGTTTTATGGAATATGGAATATTAAATGAAAAAATCCATTAAGATGTATTTTTATGCTTTAGTGGAAATAAAATCTGATATTCAATAAAAAGTGCCAGAGGTAACATGAAATAAAACATAATTTAACTATCACAATATTAACAAAAAATATTATCATGCTAGTTTTTCAAACCTAAAGTCATATACTAATGCAAGAAAATTATAATTTAATTTTATATAACCATGATATAATATGGCACTGAAAAATGCTTACAATATTTGATGTACTCCACATCTGTCCCTTTTCTCTTGTCATTAAATGTACGTTACAAAATGATTGAGTAGTACAAACCCTTAAGTAAAGAACAAGAATGCAACTTAAATTCTTATTTTTTTCAGCCTTCTCAAATCATTTAGGCAAAGATCTCCAACATGTCAAACAACTTTGTTCCTCTGCTTGCTCTGTCTGCAGCACTGTAATTCCACCCTAGAGCCATTTAAGATTTATAACCACTCAACTTTCACACCTGCTATGTGGCAGTCAAATGCTACATGTTACGGGGAACAAAAATGAATAGAATATTATCTTGCAGGGGCGCCTGGGTGGCGCAATCGGTTAAGCGTCTGACTTCAGCCAGGTCACAATCTCGCGGTCCATGAGTTCGAGCCCCGCGTCAGGCTCTGGGCTGATGGCTCAGAGCCTGGAGCCTGTTTCCGATTCTGTGTCTCCCTCTCTCTCTGCCCCTCCCCCGTTCATGCTCTGTCTCTCTCTGTCCCAAAAATAAATAAACGTTGAAAAAAAAATTAAAAAAAAAAAAAGAATATTATCTTGCATTCCACAAATCAGAAAAGCAGCAGGTGAAGGCTGGCAGTCAAACAGCTGACTAAATTCAATGTGGTAAATACTATGAACATTTATGTACAAAGTGCTATGAGACCACAGATAAGGGAGTAACTACATTTGCAGGGAATATACTATAGAGTTAGGAATGGCTTCTAATGAAAGAAGTACTTAAGAATTGGACTTTGATATTAAACATTTATTTGTTTGTTTTTTTTCAAAAAAAAAGGAAGAACAAGGCAAAGATGCTAAGGAACTAAATATGTTGATGTTATTGTAATAAATGTCCCAATTGGTTGAGGGCTTCATTTCTCAAAGAATATACTAGGTTTCCTTTTACCTCCAATCCTGTTTATTCTTTTGTGAAACACTACTTATTATCCTTAAAAGAAATCTGGATCAGATGCAGACCACAATGGCTGAAACCATGTGTTGGTCTGGTGCCCCTCTGAAGACATTTTCCTTTGGTTTGAGTTCTATTGCCCTCTCCAATCTCTGAATTTCTAACAAATAGTCCTCTGGATTACTTATATACTGAATTACTCTGGATTATTTATATACTCATATACTCTGGATTACTTATGTACTTATATACTGAATTTCTAAGAAATAGTCCTCTGGATTACTCACATACTGCTGAGCTTGTTCTTTGTCTGATCTCCCTAATTAGAGCATATTTTAAAGAGAAATTTTCTCTGAATATTAAAAAATGATATTGTTTACAGGGACACCTGGGTGGCTCAGTTGGTTAAGCGTCCAACTTCTGCTCAGGTCATGATCTCATGGTTCATGAGCTGGAGCCCTGCATCAGGTTCCATGCTGACAGCTCAGAGCCTGGAGCCTGCTTCAGATTCTGTGTCTCCCTCTTTCTCTGCCCCTCCCCACCTCATGCTCTGTATCTCTCTTTCTCAAAAATAAATAAACATTAAAAAAATTTAAAAAAAATTGTCTATAATGCTATGCACAGAGAAGTTATAAATATTTGTGCATTTCATTGAATTAAGTCATTTCTCTTTTCATAAGCAGTAAGTTCACCTTAAACTTCAGACCTAAACTGGGAAGTTATACATTCTTGCATCTTTAAATGTTAGTTTGTAGTGATGCCTTGACTCTGACTTTAAAAATGAATAAGTTATAATTTCATGGAAGACCTTGAAATACATGGGTATGATTTGAACATGCCAATTCGAAAGCTATTCCAGATACAGGAAACAAAATATGGTTGGAAATGTAGGTGAACATGATTTATAATAGGAGAGAAAAAGTAGTTCTACTATGGGGAATGTAAACTTAATAAAATAAAATAGGTTAAGTAATGAGTAAAATAATGTATAAATGAATACTTTCTTAAATTAGTAATAGGTAGGTGGCTCAGTCGGTTAGGCATCCAATTCTTGATTTCAGCTAAAGTCATGATCTCACACTCCCTGAGTTTGAGACCCACGTCGGGCTCTGCACTAAAAGTGCTTGGGATTCTTTCTCTCTCCCTCTCTTTCTGCCCCTTCCCCACTTGCACACACGCACACTCATGTTCTCTCAAAATAAATAAATAAACTTAAAGAAATAAATTAATAAAAATAAATAAATTCATCAATAGGTAAAAGAACCAGAAATTCAGGTTGTAATTAGAGCAGGGGACTTTAGAAATTTGTGTTATTAAAATCAATTCCACAATCAATAAGCAAGAGTAAGACAAAAAAAATTACAAGTATTGATGTGTTTAGTATAGGCTGGAATGGAGAGAATTTATGAGCATGGAGACCAAGATGAAATCATTCATTAACAGAAATAATAACAGAGCCTGACCTGATAACATAGGACAGAGAAATCAGAGGAGACAGATGTAGGAGGGGTCATAAAGGAGGATTTGCCAGGATTTGGCAAAAATGTACTATTCATTCAATACTATATTTGTTCTAGGCCACGGCATTACTTGCTATGAAAAATTTCATGTGAACATGGATCCTGTCCTCAAGGAGTTTATGTTTTAGTAAGGATGGAGAAAGAATTTTGAAGAAGAAAGAATTAGAAGTAGATCTTGCGAGCAGAACAGAGTCGCCGGAGCCAAGCGCAGACGAGAGGCCCACGGAAGAGGGTAGGAAGGGCTGCGAGGCGGTGCGCGCTCCACGGACTGGCAGGAGGGAGCCGGGGCAGAGGGGTGGCTCACTGGCCAAGCAGAGCCCCGGAGGCTGGCTTGCAAAAGCGGAGGGGCCTGACGGACTGTGTTCCGACAGCAAGCGCGACTTAGCTTCTGGGAGGTCATAAGTTAACGGCTCTGCTTGGAAAGCGGGAAGGCTGGAGGACAAAGGGAGGGAGAGCGGCTGAGCCCCCGGACGACAGAGCTCAGCTTGGTGGGGAACAAAGGCGCTCGCCGGCGCCATCTCCCCCGCCCATCCCCCAGCCAAAATCCCAGAGAGAACCGGTTCCTGCCAGGGAACTTCCTCGCTCCGCGCAAACACCCAACTCTGTGCTTCTGCGGAGCCAAACCGCCGGCAGCGGATCTGACTCCCTCCCACTGCCACAGGGCCCCTCCTGAAGTGGATCACCTAAGGAGAAGCGAGCTGAGCCTGCCCCTCCTGCCCCTGTGCACCTTGCCTACCCACCCCAGCTAATACGCCAGATCCCCAGCATCACAAGCCTGGCAGTGTGCAAGTAGCCCAGACGGGCCACGCCACCCCACAGTGAATCCCGCCCCTAGGAGAGGGGAAGAGAAGGCACACACCAGTCTGACTGTGGCCCCAGCGGTGGGCTGGGGGCAGACATCAGTTCGGAGTGCGGCCCCGCCCACCAACTCCAGTTATACACCACAGCACAGGGGAAGTGCCCTGCAGGTCCTTACCACGCCAGGGACTATCCAAAATGACCAAGCGGAAGAACTCCCCTCAGAAGAATCTCCAGGAAATAATAACAGCTAATGAGCTGATCAAAAAGGATTTAAATAATATAACAGAAAGTGAATTTAGAATAATAGTCATAAAATTAATCGCCGGGCTTGAAAACAGTATAGAGGACAGCAGAGAATCTCTTGCTACAGAGATCAAGGGACTAAGGAACAGTCATGAGGAGCTGAAAAACGCTTTAAATGAGATGCAAAACAAAATGGAAACCACCACGGCTCGGATTGAAGAGGCAGAGGAGAGAATAGGTGAACTAGAAGATAAAGTTATGGAAAAAGAGGAAGCTGAGAAAAAGAGAGATAAAAAAATCCAGGAGTATGAGGGGAAAATTAGAGAACTAAGTGATACACTAAAAAGAAATAATATACGCATAATTGGTATCCCAGAGGAGGAAGAGAGAGGGAAAGGTGCTGAAGGGGTACTTGAAGAAATCATAGCTGAGAACTTCCCTGAACTGGGGAAAGAAAAAGGCATTGAAATCCAAGAGGCACAGAGAACTCCCTTCAGACGTGACTTGAATTGATCTTCTGCACGACATATCATAGTGAAACTGGCAAAATACAAGGATAAAGAGAAAATTCTGAAAGCAGCAAGGGGTAAACGTGCCCTCACATATAAAGGGAGACCTATAAGACTCATGACGGATCTCTCTTTTGAAACTTGGCAGGCCAGAAAGAATTGGCACGAGATTTTCAGTGTGCTAGACAGAAAAAATATGCAGCCGAGAATCCTTTATCCAGCAAGTCTGTCATTTAGAATAGAAGGAGAGATAAAGGTCTTCCCAAACAAACAAAAACTGAAGGAATTTGTCACCACTAAACCAGCCCTACAAGAGATCCTAAGGGGGACCCTGTGAGACAAAGTACCAGAGACATCACTACAAGCATAAAACATACAGACATCACAATGACTCTAAACCCGTATCTTTCTATAATAAAACTGAATGTAAATGGATTAAATGTGCCAACCAAAAGACATAGGGTATCAGAATGGATAAAAAAACAAGACCCATCTATTTGCTGTCTACAAGAGACTCATTTTAGACCTGAGGACACCTTTAGATTGAGAGTGAGGGGATGGAGAACTATTTATCATGCTACTGGAAGCCAAAAGAAAGCTGGAGTAGCCATACTTCTATCAGACAAACTAGACTTTCAATTAAAGGCTGTAACAAGAGATGAAGAAGGACATTATATAATAGTTACAGGGTCTATCCACCAGGAAGAGCTAACAATTATAAATGTCTATGCGCCGAATACCGGAGCCCCCAAATATATAAAACAACTACTCATAAACATAAGCAACCTTATTGATAAGAATGTGGTAATTGCAGGGGACTTTAACACCCCACTTACAGAAATGGATAGATCATCTAGACACACGATCAATAAAGAAATAAGGGCCCTGAATGAGACATTGGATCAGATGGACTTGACATATATATTTAGAACTCTGCATCCCAAAGCAACAGAATATACTTTCTTCTGGAGTGCACATGGAACATTCTCCAAGATAGATCATATATTGAGTCACAAAACAGCCCTTCATAAGTTTACCAGAATTGAAATTATACCATGCATACTTTCAGACCACAATGCTATGAAGCTTGAAATCAACCACAGGAAAAAGTCTGGAAAACCTCCAAAAGCATGGAGGTTAAAGAACACCCTACTAACGAATGAGTGGGTCAACCAGGCAATTAGAGAAGAAATTAAAAAATATATGGAAACAAACGAAAATGAAAATACAACAATCCAAACGCTTTGGGACGCAGCGAAGGCAGTCCTGAGAGGAAAATACATTGCAATCCAGGCCTATCTCAAGAAACAAGAAAAATCCCAAATACAAAATCTAACAGCACACCTAAAGGAAATGGAAGCAGAACAGCAAAGGCAGCCTAAACCCAGCAGAAGAAGAGAAATAATAAAGATCAGAGCAGAAATAAACAATAAAGAGTCTAAACAAACTGTAGAGCAGATCAACGAAACCAAGAGTTGGTTGTTTGAAAAAATAAACAAAATTAACAAACCTCTAGCCAGGCTTCTCAAAAAGAAAAGGGAGATGACCCAAATAGATAAAATCATGAATGAAAATGGAATTATTACAACCAATCCCTCAGAGATACAAATAATTATCAGGGAATACTATGAAAAATTATATGCCAACAAATTGGAAACCTGGAAGAAATGGACAAATTCCTGAACACCCACACTCTTCCAAAACTCAATCAGGAGGAAATAGAAAGCTTGAACAGACCCATAACCAGCGAAGAAATTGAATCGGTTATCAAAAATCTCCCAACAAATAAGAGTCCAGGACCAGATGGCTTCCCAGGGGAGTTCTACCAGACGTTTAAAGCAGAGATAATACCTATCCTTCTCAAGCTATTCCAAGAAATAGAAAGGGAAGGAAAACTTCCAGACTCATTCTATGAAGCCAGTATTACTTTGATTCCTAAACCAGACAAAGACCCAGTAAAAAAAGAGAACTACAGGCCAATATCCCTGATGAATATGGATGCAAAAATTCTCAATAAGATACTAGCAAATCGAATTCAACAGCATATAAAAAGAATTATCCACCATGATCAAGTGGGATTCATTCCTGGGATGCAGGGCTGGTTCAACATTCGCAAATCAATCAACGTGATACATCACATTAACAAAAAAAAAGAGAAGAACCATATGATCCTGTCAATCGATGCAGAAAAGGCCTTTGACAAAATCCAGCACCCTTTCTTAATAAAAACCCTTGAGAGAGTCGGGATAGAAGGAACATACTTAAAGATCATAAAAGCCATTTATGAAAAGCCCACAGCTAACATCATCCTCAATGGGGAAAAACTGAGAGCTTTTTCCCTGAGATCAGGAACACGACAGGGATGCCCACTCTCACCACTGTTGTTTAACATAGTGCTGGAAGTTCTAGCATCAGCAATCAGACAACAAAAGGAAATCAAAGGCATCAAAATTGGCAAAGATGAAGTCAAGCTTTCGCTTTTTGCAGATGACATGATATTATACATGGAAAATCCGATAGACTCCACCAAAAGTCTGCTAGAATTGATACATGAATTCAGCAAAGTTGCAGGATACAAAATCAATGTACAGAAATCAGTTGCATTCTTATACACTAACAATGAAGCAACAGAAAGACAAATAAAGAAACTGATACCATTCACAATTGCACCAAGAAGCATAAAATACCTAGGAATGAATCTAACCAAAGATGTAAAGGATGTGTATGCTGAAAACTATAGAAAACTTATGAAGGAAATTGAAGAAGATTTAAAGAAATGGAAAGACATTCCCTGCTCATGGATTGGAAAAATAAATATTGTCAAAATGTCAATACTACCCAAAGCTATCTACACATTCAATGCAATCCCAATCAAAATTGCACCAGCATTCTTCTCGAAACTAGAACAAGCAATCCTAAAATTCATATGGAACCACAAAAGGCCCCGAATAGCCAAAGGAATTTTGGAAAAGAAGACCAAAGCAGGAGGCATCACAATCCCAGACTTTAGCCTCTTCTACAAAGCTGTCATCATCAAGACAGCATGGTATTGGCACAAAAACAGACACATAGACCAATGGAATAGAATAGAAACCCCAGAACTAGACCCACAAACGTATGGCCAACTCATCTTTGACAAAGCAGGAAAGAACATCCAATGGAAAAAAGACAGCCTCTTTAACAAATGGTGCTGGGAGAACTGGACAGCAACATGCAGAAGGTTGAAACTAGACCACTTTCTCACACCATTCACAAAAAGAAACTCAAAATGGATAAAGGACCTGAATGTGAGACAGGAAACCATCAAAACCCTAGAGGAGAAAGCAGGAAAAGACCTCTCTGACCTCAGCCGTAGCAATCTCTTACTCGACACATCCCCAAAGGCAAGGGAATTAAAAGCAAAAGTGAATTACTGGGACCTTATGAAGATAAAAAGCTTCTGCACAGCAAAGGAAACAACCAACAAAACTAAAAGGCAACCAACGGAATGGGAAAAGATATTTGCAAATGACATATCAGACAAAGGGTTAGTATCCAAAATCTATAAAGAGCTCACCAAACTCCACACCCGAAAAACAAATAACCCAGTGAAGAAATGGGCAGAAAACATGAATAGACACTTCTCTAAAGAAGACATCCGGATGGCCAACAGGCACATGAAAAGATGTTCAGCGTCGCTCCTTATCAGGGAAATACAAATCAAAACCACACTCAGGTATCACCTCACGCCAGTCAGAGTGGCCAAAATGAACAAATCAGGAGACTCTAGATGCTGGAGAGGATGTGGAGAAACGGGAACCCTCTTGCACTGTTGGTGGGAATGCAAATTGGTGCAGCCGCTCTGGAAAGCAGTGTGGAGGTTCCTCAGAAAATTAAAAATAGACCTACCCTATGACCCAGCAATAGCACTGCTAGGAATTTATCCAAGGGATACAGGAGTACTGATGCATAGGGGCACTTGTACCCCAATGTTCATAGCAGCACTCTCAACAATAGCCAAATTATGGAAAGAGCCTAAATGTCCATCAACTGATGAATGGATAAAGAAATTGTGGTTTATATACACAATGGAATGCTACGTGGCAATGAGAAAAATTGAAATATGGCCTTTTGTAGCAACGTGGATGGAACTGGAGAGTGTGATGCTAAGTGAAATAAGCCATACAGAGAAAGACAGATACCAAATGGTTTCACTCTTATGTGGATCCTGAGAAACTTGACAGGAACCCATGGGGGAGGGGGAGGAAAAAAGAAAAAAAAAAAAAAGAGGTTAGAGTGGGAGAGAGCCAAAGCATAAGAGACTGTTAAAAACTGAGAACAAACTGAGGGTTGATGGGGGGTGGGAGGGAGGAGAGGGTGGGTGATGGGTATTGAGGAGGGCACCTTTTGGGATGAGCACTGGGTGTTGTATGGAAACCAATTTGACAATAAATTTCATATATTAAAAAAAAAAAAAGAAGTAGATCTTGCTAGGAAGAATTTCAGGGGTTCAAGTAGCTCATTCAATAGACAGGAAAATTCTATAAAAGCCACTGAAGTTAGGAAGGTGGGGACTGTGTTTGGAATAAAGAAAGGTCTTCAGTTTGGCTAGGGAATATTTCATGGATAGATAAAAGAGATAAGGCTTAAAAGAGAAACTGGGGTTATGAAGGAGAGTGACTTGAATATCTAGCTAAAGTGTTTGGTTACGTGTTAGAATGGGTACCTTGGGTTTGATTACCCTGCAGCTCTTATTTTTATTTTATTCTTACTTTTATTTTATTCTTGTTTATTTATTTTGTGTAAACATGTCCTGAATCATCTTTTGGAAGTGTTCTTTTTCACTACAGGCCACCCAGACCTTGTCTCCCAGGAATTTGAATCCCAGCCACTGACACAGGAGGGAAAATGGGAGGAGATGAAGCACACTAATTGCAGTGTCACGGACAGATTTCCCTCCTTTTCCTGCCAACTTTCCTGGGTCCTGTCCTTTGCAAAAGCTGGTTGTTTTGTTCTCTTTTTGGTTTATGAATTGCCATGAATCCTTTCAATAAAATCCTTTTGTTTCCCTAAAGTAGGCTAGAGTTGTTTACTATCGCTTAAGACCCAAAGCACTCGTATTCAGAACAAACAGAATTACATTATATGACATTTCACATAGACAGTGGGAGTCAGAAGAAAACAGTATTTTGCTTCATATATGTAGTTTTCAAAGAAAGAATGAAAAATCAAAAGATCCATCCAGTGAAAGAGTTACTGTAGTACAGATGTTAGTGCAAGACAGCATTATGTAGAAAATGCTTTGTTACCTTGTGAAGGAAATCATAAATCAATGCACACAAAGTAACTGTGACTTAGAAAGGGTTTTTGAAAAGAATAAGCTTCTCATGCTTTTGTAGCAAGCCCATAAAATCAATCATTTATATTGAGAAAACAATGATTAGATTATTCTTGGAGAGCTTAAAGAAGATATTTTCAATTACTTGAAAAAGTATAGCTGGTAAGAAATGTATTTATGTTTGAGTAATTTCTGTGTAAAAAAATAAAAGCTTAAGAGTAAACAAAGTAGGGCAGACTCAGAATAAAAACAATGTAGAGCAAGAAATTTATTTTCATAATTTAAAATGCCATCTGATGTCAGGTATTCATCAAACCTTTTGCTAACATTAAATAATTTTGCTATTAATAACAGCTAAAAAGTACTCAGAATTATTAAATGGCAGAGTCTATCCTGAACACTATGAAAACTATCTCATAAGCTTCACAAGATGGTTATAGGACAGGCTTTGTAAATCTTAAGTCTCTTTGGTTACAATGAAACAGAAAACCTGATTCAAATTTGTTTAAGCAAATAAGACATTTACTGGCTTACACAAATAAAATTTTCTGGAAGAGAGTTGTCTTAATGGGCTTAAAACCTATAAACAAAATTTATAGTTCTAGCCTCTCACTTTGAATCTCCCCTTTTTCATTAATTGTCATTATTTAACCCCTCATGATCACAGGATGGCTATGTAAGTCCAACTGGACACACTACTAACTCAGAATCTAGAGGAAAGAGAAATTTCTTCTCCCTCAACATGTTGAAGTCATCAATCCGATCAATATTTTGGCTTGATTCTCACTGTCTAAATTGAAAGGCACTCATTTCTGACACAATCAGTTTGGCACGTGCCGGCTGACTTGCACTAGTTGTAACAAAAAACTGTGTGAAAAGTAATAATAAAGATCACAATCATAATAGTAGCAATGACCATTTATAGTACTTACTTTCAAATTCTGATGACTTGGGCTAGAGTAATTTATAGATTTCCACAATAACCATAATATATAATGCACTATTACTATTCACATTATATTGGTGAGAAAATTGAGGCATAGAGTGGCTAATTTACCGGCAACATTCACACAGATGTCAAGTGGAAGAGCTGGAATCTGATCAGAAATTTGTCTGGCTCTAAAGTCTACAAAGTAACCATTATACTGTAGTGTCATTCATTCTTTGAGAAGATAATAAGGACATTCCTTTACAAAGCACATGTGCTGAAAATAGTAGAATGGTGCAGCAGAAAATGTGAGGTGTTATTTCCCAGAAGATAAGGAAAGGAGGCACAAAGAAATTAAAGAGCTACTCTGAAGCAATTAACCAGTGAATGGTTGAGCTAGAATTCAAACTAGGTTTGTGTAAGGGCAGAGCTCAAAGTCCTAATTACTAGAATATGTGAATACATGTGATGGCTGTTATTGAATATATCTGTGAACAGATAATGTAGCCAGAATTAACATTTAAAGTGTACTGCCTTAATGAATTTTCATTTCTCCCACTAATTATGTTCCTGACAGTCTAAAACCTATTATAATTCTCTCAGTCCAGGGAGAAGAAAGAGGGCCAGTGCTGGCTGGAACAAAGCATCCATGGCTAGATTTAAGTTTCAAGGGTAGTTTTCATTTTGATTTTGCTTCTTGTTTAGATGTATACCAAAGCAATGATCTTTAAATACACTTTGCCAAAAAAAGTTAGAGTTTTATGTTTCATTATATCCCATTAATACATTAAAATCCAATTGTTATAGGCTAAATCATAGATTTTGTCCCATAATTTTGAAGGGGGATATCCCTGACACCATTAATACTGACTCACAATAGGAAAGACATCACATATGACATACAGAAACCTTTTCCATAGAGAAAGGGATAATGGCAAGCCCAAGACTTTATCAATGCCAAGGCCCTACTACAGATCTATAAATTCAATCTCTGGTAATGAAGACTGCTTGCCCATATTTTCCAAAGAGTTACCAAGCATTTTTGAATGTTCAGTTAGTGTTAAGAAACACTACTCTAGGAAAAAAAAAAAGACACTGGAAAACCAATCTCCACATCATGTAGACAATAGCATCTGTGGGCTATTGGGAATTTGCCATGGAGATGAGCCTGTGGAAGCTCTTCTAACTCTCTCTAGTCTAAATACAGCATATATGGATGCAGAAGTTCCTGTGTGCTTTGGAACCAGTAGGTGCTGAGGAGGGCTAGGGTTAGGACCAAGATGGGGTGTTATCTGTGGGTATTATAAATGAGGAAAATGATCAGGACCTTAGACATAAGCAACAGGTACCAAACAATCTCTCTGAAAGCCAGAGAATACAGGTCTCTTCCCAGTATCAAAAGCAGACGAGGCTCTCCACAGCAATTATCCAGAACGTCACATGCATCTGAGATCTAACACCATCTTGAAAGGAACAGAGACTCATAGAAGTTGAGTATTGCACATTTTCCAGAAAGGTATTTCTTTAACTTAAAGAAACAATGGTAGTTTATATTCATAGTTGTTTGTTTGGTTTTCTTTTACATATCAGGTGAATATAAAGGTTAAAGTCAGGTGTGGGGCTTGAGATGGAAAAAAATATATATTACAGATAATAATTTAAAAAGCTTTATTTCTTATGCACAATTAAATGGCAGTATGCTCATACTTTGAGGATGAGAGATTCTTTTTATTCTCTATGCACTGTTCATTTTTTATGCTCCCACTCAAGAGTCAATGTCTAGGCTTCCTTATCTATAGATAGGTTTGTGACCGGCAGGAAAGCAAAGTTGCCAACCAAACCACCTTGTCTTAGCTATTTCCATAAATCTAAACCCACTGAAAGAATTTTTACAAAGTTCTTCTGAGAAGCCATAAATATGGAGAAAGACCTTTGAAGGAAACATCAAGAGGGAGAGAATTACCTAATTCATGGAGAGGAGCCCAATCCCCTGGCTGGAGAAAAGAGCATGGACTGAGATCCCAGAAGCAAGGGAAACACAGGTTTCAAAGGTCCTGAGTGGCACAGTGGAGAGCAGTCAAAATACCCAAATGGAATCGATGCATGGTGCTTACAAAGAAACTGGGACATAGCAATTTGGGTTTACCAATGTTGACAAAAATTCTTATGTCCACAGTAGACAAGAAAAATAGCATAACGCCTCCATACCTAATGAAGGTCTCACAAACAACCAAGGCAATATTTTCTTCCAGTCTGATAGGATCATGAGCCCATTCAAAATGAGGTCAATTTAAAGAAAATAAAGTCATATTTATTGAACATCTAGGCACTATTCATCCCTACTACATAAAACATAACTTTAAGTTGATGGACTAAGTTTTTAAACATTCACTAAGATCTTTAATAATGATTCATTGTTTAAAAATAAGTATATACATAATAAAATGTATCCTTGAGCAAAATTTTGAGACAGAAGAATGACACTCTTGCACAGAAAGATAAGCCCACACACTAGACTTTGCTAAGTGATCGGCTGCTCTTGGAGATTTCACCAGAAAAGAGTAAGCCTCCTAGGATATCCACATAAACATATATTGTCCCTGATACATCTACATCTAGAATTCAAGTTATTGACAGAATATAAAGCCCCTAATACAAAGAAAGAAAGAAAGAAAGAAAGAAAGAAAGAAAGAAAGAAAGAAAGAAAGAAAGAAAGAGAGAGGCACTTGGGTGGCTCAAACAGTTCAGCCTTGGCTTCTGGATTTTGGCTCAGGTCATGATCTCACAGTTTGTAGACTGTGTAGGGCTCTGCACTGACACTGTAGGGTCTGCTTAGGATTCTCTGTCTCCCTCTCCCTCTGCCCCTCCCTCCCTCTCTCTCTCTCTCTCTCTCTAAATAAATAAATAAATAAATAAATATTTTTTTAAAGTAAAAGAGAAAAGAAAAAAATATCTCGAGCAAATGTATGGACTCAGACAAATACTGCAAGTTTCTGCATTTTAGAAAAATGAATAAAATAAATACTTTTCTCCAGGTAAAATTTAATTGCCTCAAAAATCTAATTAATGAGAGCATTCCATTTCTCCAATTTTGAAGTTTCCTCAGGCTCACAACAACCTATCATTTACCTGATAGAAAATAACAACTTGCCCCATATTTGTCTTCTAACTTTGGAATCTGACCTGTTTAAGTAGCTAGTGAATTTTGGATTTTATTAACACTTGTTTTAAAGATAATTATGCAGGGTTCAGTTTTTAGTTTAATCTTTCTCAGTGTTACCTAAAGATGCTACCGCTGTTCAGAGGAGTGTATCATTACCCAGAGGGGCAGTGATTTATTGAGTAATTAAGGCAATCTAAATCTTCACCAACTCAGTGCAAATTACAAATAAATGATCTAAGCTAGGTACTGTTTTCCAAATATAAAATACTATTTATATTGTTGCTATTAGCACTTTTAATAATGTTGGGTCTTAATGGCATTTTCTACTTAGTTTTAATTTTTGTAAGTTTTCTACTAAAGCTGAAAGATATCTAAAATGAATATGGGCATTTTTACAGAAATTAGGCATTGTGCCAGGAAAAAAAACCTTGGATGACATCAAAACTATGAATAAAATAATGATTTAAAATTACACACACACTCATTTACTTTCAATTAACAAACATTTTTGAGTACACATTTATACACCAGTCAATGTTTCTTACATATGTGTAATAATAAATGTTTTGTTTTGGCACATAAAAATTCTCACTATTTTATTAATTCAATTTATTTACTAATTGAGTTGTGGATAATGTAAATAATCATTGAATCTTCTTCTATTTGTGACTTTATTTTTTTTATAGATTTAGTTGAATTGAAAACTAAAACATGAATATGGGCAAATCTTGAAAAAAAGTTGGAAAATTCTTCCACATATCACTAATAAAAAAAAAACAATGTGAAAATTAAATCAATAGGCCATGAATTTGGGAAATGAGTAAGAGGTGTAGGAATGTTTGTGTTTATGTTTCCATATATATACAACATTCTAAATTCAAAACCATATTAAAGAAATAATATACATTTACACAGATAAGTAAAGAAGCTATGCTATTATGGTACCATAGTAAAAATTAAGTATATTTGCAAGAGAATAGATTTGTGTTTGATTACTTAGAGTTATAATACATTTTTAATATTAATATCAAAATTACTTTCAGTGTGACTGAATATTTTTTGACGTTTTATGTAGAACTTGATACTGCTTTAAATATACTTTAAAATCTCCCATAAATAAACTAGGAATTATTTTATATATTCATTTATATTATCAGAAATTTTAATAAAATTAGGTTTTAGAAATATTTTATTTATGTTTATTTTCTAAAAAAGTAAAAGGGCTTAATTTTTTTCTACCACTTATTTTCATCATTCATTCAGTTATAGTCTGTTTTCCAAAAATTGGGACTTAACTCAATGTTAATATTTAGTAAGAAGTTAAAATCTAGAACACATTACTACAATACGGATAATTTTGATTCTTCTTTAAAATACTATTTTTTAAAATCATGACACAAGATTTTTCTTAATAGAAAGCACTGAAAATACCATGCATATTCTTAAATAAAAGATTCTTCTTGGGGCACCTGGGTGGCTTAGTCGGTTAAGGGTAAGACTTCGATTCAGGTCATGATCTCATGGTTTGTGAATTTGAGTCCCACGTTGGTCTTTGTGTTGACAGCTCAGAGCCTGTAGCCTGCTTTGGATTCTGTGTCTCAACCTTTCTCTCTGCCCCTCCCCCCACTCTATCAAAAATAAATAAATGCAAAAAAAATTTTAAAAAAAGATTCCTCTTAAATGTGTGCTTAAAAGAATCCTCTGAGGGAATTCTGAAATCTTCTTTAATTGCCCTGAAGTCTAATAAGTTAAGTTTAGTAAATTAAGACAAGCTGATAAATTGGGGCAAAATTTACTGAGTACCAAAATCAAAGATTCTCTTTGGTTTGATATGATAAAATATAGTATCAGATTCATAAAGTTTCATTGTTGTGACCATAGCTATATTTTGGTGATATAAAAGCCAATACCATTGTGAAAATTATAAATCTTAAAAAAAAAAAAAAATAGAATCACTGCACCCAATGTTGTTGTGAACCTTGCTTCAAGAATATACATGACCCAATATTCATTGTACAGTATCTGCTTCTCTTTGAATATTTCTTACCTTTAATTTACAAAGCATATAAATAAATACATCCTCCAGCCCTCTTCTCACTCTTTTGATAATTTAAACTGTTCTCTAGCTTTCAATTAATGAAAACATACTGTATACACTGTATGTTAGCTAACGACAATACATTATATTAAAAATACATTCACCTTTTACATTTATTCATAATTCTCAATTTATTCCAGCCTTTCTCTAGTTTGTCTTGTTTTCTCTATCAGCAATGTTCTTCCCAACTTGATAAGCATACTTGATAAGCATACTTCCCACTTAATGTTCTAGATTAGTATCTGGGTAGGTGTCTTTGCCTGAGGAACAATTCTATCCTCCAACTTTCTCACACATAGAACAAGTAAATAAACCTATGTTCCCCAGGCTTAATTCTGAGCATTTTTTAATTCAATTCTAAATTTATAACTCAATTTTAAATGACAGTCTTTAGTAATATATTCTGAACTCCTTTGGGGGTTAATGATTTATCCTTTCTCTGCAAAGCATTTTACAGTTGTGTAATACACACAGGGATCTTAACTCTTAGCAATATGTGTAGAAAAGTAGACAAACTTTGATTTGCTTTTCTTGAGAGAAAGTGAAAAAAAAATGAAGTATACCATTGTAATAAAGGCTGAGGAGTGGAGCTTCCAACACTGGCTCTTCCTCTGCCTTTAAAAAATACATCCAAAAAAATAAAGAAATAAAAATAAATTAAGAATGTATCCATTATTTCTACTTTAACTAGTCATCAGGTTGTGAGTTGCTGTCAGATACGCAAAGTCTCGAAGAAATACAAAGGTGAATTAAATGAAATATTCTGTAAAAAACAAGTTATTTTATTGATTTAAATACGGCAATGTTTGGTTTGGTTTGTTTTTTTTAATGTATATGAACCAAGAGTTCCAAGTGTTGCTACCTCTCGAAAAACAAGTTTCATTTGGGAATAGCACAAGCCACTAAACCAGAGACACCTTATAGGATGGATCTTTGCTTAAACCATACAATTTGCCTCTCAGACTTTGCCCAATTAAAATAACCAGTGACAAAATTAATGAGCAAAATCTGAATTATAGCAAGGTGAAGTTCAGAATGTGAAAATCAATAGGGATAAAAGGATTTAGTTTTTGTAATTGTAGACTAGATATTTGAGATAATTATCTATTTATCACTCCTGACACTTCCTCACTTTCTTTTGCCCTCACCAGCACAATCACCATGACTCTTCCTCTTTTACATGTTTTTCTAGTGATTTCTGCTTGTTATAATTTGCATATAATCATTCCCTGTTGTAAGTTATCTGAATTCAAATTTGAATATAACATTAACAACAGTTTGGGAAATGTCTGTTACTTTGTTCGATACAAACTTTATAAAGATTGCTTTGGGGTGCCTGGGTGGATGAGTCAATTAAGCATCTGACTCTTGATTTCAGCTCCGGTCATGATCTCATGGTTTGTGGGATTCAGTCCTGTGTTGGGCTCTGCACTGACAGGGTGGAGTCTGCTTGGGATTCTCTCTCTCTGTCTCTGTCTGCCCCTCTGCTGCTCACACACACTTTCTTTCTCTCTTTCAAAAAATAGAAATTAAAAAAAAAAAATATTTCTCTGTTGAGTCTCCACAATAAGAAATAATCTAAATCAAAAGAGATAGAGGTAATTTAAATATACTAGTTTTTGTAACATCTGGAACACATGTTTCCCTGTTACAGGCAAACATGAAAAGCCTTAGGTAAGAGGACCTAGGACAAATATAATACATGCTTTACTCTTAAGTAGCTTCTAGTATTCTTCTCTCATCTGAGATACTCTTCTTGTAATTATTAAAGCTATGTCTGCATCATAATAATGGTGTAAAATAAAACTGAGAGAATGACAGATTAAAAAACAGCTCTGAGATGCAAGCATGTTTAGGTATAACCTCTTCAATATGCACATAGAAAATGCATTTTAGAGAATATTCTAAAACTGAGGTTTTAAAGACTATTTAGATCCGAAGAATTTTTTTTTTTATGATTGTTCGAAGCAGTTTTCAGTATGAGAACCTGGAAAAATGAGAGCACTCCCATCTTTAGCCATCCTTATTTACTGATCAGATTTTGTTACATTTCATTTATATTTGGTGCATGTGTTCATATTATGCTGGAACTAAATATATCCCATAAGGTTCAATTGCACAAAGTTTCTTTTTTTCTCTTATATTACTATATTTAAATTACCAGCACAATCTCTTCCATTTTAGATATCTCATATTATAGAGAGTCAACAAAGCAATTTTTTTATGTATATTTATTTTTGAGAGACAGAGAGTGATAGAGAGTGAGCAAGGGAGGGGCAGAGAGAGAGGAAGACACAGAATCTGAAGCAGAATGCAATTTCTGAGCTGTCAGCACAGAGCCCTATGCAGGGCTCAAATTCGTGAACTGCAAGATCATGACCTGAGCTGATGTCAGACGATTAACTGACTGAGCTACCCAGTTGTCCCAACAAAGGAATCTTTTAAAAAGATTTTATCAAACATAACAGACCTTTCCCAAATTATGTCTAATATTATATTCAAATTAAGTCAGATAATTTACATGATGTAATAATTATATACAGATAATTACTATTCTTTCTATGGCATATGAAGAGGGGAAACTCAGATAGTCAATATTAGAAGTAAGATTAGAAAGGAAAGCGAACCATTTACTAAGAGAATATTTACTGAACAACTAGTACAGGATATTTCCCTAGGATACATCAATGGCAAAATAAGCAAGGAAAGAAATCCAAAAACAAAAACATAACCAACAAACAAACAACAAAAAAAAAAAAAACTGTAAGCTCCCTAGTAAAGGCAATGAGGGACATGGACAATGAAAATAAATTAACAGGTAAAATATAATTGAATTCAACAGCATATAAAAAGAATTATTCACCATGATCAAGTGGGATTCATTCCTGGGATACAGGGCTGGTTCAACATTCGCAAATCAATCAACGTGATACATCACATTAACAAAAAAAAAGAGAAGAACCATATGATCCTGTCAATCGATGCAGAAAAGGCCTTTGACAAAATCCAGCACCCTTTCTTAATAAAAACCCTTGAGAAAGTCGGGATAGAAGGAACATACTTAAAGATCATAAAAGCCATTTATGAAAAGCCCACAGCTAACATCATCCTCAACGGGGAAAAACTGAGAGCTTTTTCCCTGAGATCAGGAACACGACAGGGATGCCCACTCTCACCGCTGTTGTTTAATATAGTGCTGGAAGTTCTGGCATCAGCAATCAGACAACAAAAGGAAATCAAAGGCATCAAAATTGGCAAAGATGAAGTCAAGCTTTCGCTTTTTGCAGATGACATGATATTATACATGGAAAATCCGAAAGACTCCACCAAAAGTCTGCTAGAATTGATACATGAATTCAGCAAAGTTGCAGGATACAAAATCAATGTACAGAAATCAGTTGCATTCTTATACACTAACAATGAAGCAACAGAAAGACAAATAAAGAAACTGATACCATTCACAATTGCACCAAGAAGCATAAAATACCTAGGAATAAATCTAACCAAAGATGTAAAGGATGTGTATGCTGAAAACTATAGAAAGCTTATGAAGGAAATTGAAGAAGATTTAAAGAAATGGAAAGACATTCCCTTCTCATGGATTGGAAAAATAAATATTGTCAAAATGTCAATACTACCCAAAGCTATCTACACATTCAATGCAATCCCAATCAAAATTGCACCAGCATTCTTCTTGAAACTAGAACAAGCAATCCTAAAATGCATATGGAACCACAAAAGGCCCCGAATAGCCAAAGGAATTTTGAAGAAGAAGACCAAAGCAGGAGGCATCACAATCCCAGACTTTAGCCTCTTCTACAAAGCTGTCATCATCAAGACAGCATGGTATTGGCACAAAAACAGACACATAGACCAATGGAATAGAATAGAAACCCCAGAACTAGACCCACAAACGTATGGCCAACACATCTTTGACAAAGCAGGAAAGAACTTCCAATGGAAAAAAGACAGTCTCTTTAACAAATGGTGCTGGGAGAACTGGACAGCAACATGCAGAAGGTTGAAACTAGACCACTTTCTCACACCATTCACAAAAATAAACTCAAAATGGATAAAGGACCTGAATGTGAGACAGGAAACCATCAAAACCTTAGAGGAGAAAGCAGGAAAAGACCTCTCTGACCTCAGCCGCAGCAATCTCTTACTTGACACATCCCCAAAGGCAAGGGAATTAAAAGCAAAAGTGAATTACTGGGACCTTATGAAGATAAAAAGCTTCTGCACAGCAAAGGAAACAACCAACAAAACTAAAAGGCAACCAACGGAATGGGAAAAGATATTTGCAAATGACATATCGGACAAAGGGCTAGTATCCAAAATCTATAAAGAGCTCACCAAACTCCACACCCGAAAAACAAACAACCCAGTGAAGAAATGGGCAGAAAACATGAATAGACACTTCTCTAAAGAAGACATCCGGATGGCCAACAGGCACATGAAAAGATGTTCAGCGTCGCTCCTTATCAGGGAAATACAAATCAAAACCACACTCAGGTATCACCTCACGCCAGTCAGAGTGGCCAAAATGAACAAATCAGGAGACTCTAGATGCTGGAGAGGATGTGGAGAAACGGGAACCCTCTTGCACTGTTGGTGGGAATGCAAATTGGTGCAGCCGCTCTGGAAAGCAGTGTGGAGGTTCCTCAGAAAATTAAAAATAGACCTACCCTATGACCCAGCAATAGCACTGCTAGGAATTTATCCAAGGGATACAGGAGTACTGATGCATAGGGGCACTTGTACCCCAATGTTCATAGCGGCACTCTCAACAATAGCCAAATTATGGAAAGAGCCTAAATGTCCATCAACTGATGAATGGATAAAGAAATTGTGGTTTATATACACAATGGAATACTACGTGGCAATGAGAAAAAATGAAATATGGCCTTTTGTAGCAACGTGGATGGAACTGGAGAGTGTGATGCTAAGTGAAATAAGCCATACAGAGAAAGACAGATACCATATGGTTTCACTCTTATGTGGATCCTGAGAAACTTGACAGGAACCCATGGGGGAGGGGGAGGAAAAAAGAAAAAAAAAAAAAAGAGGTTAGAGTGGGAGAGAGCCAAAGCATAAGAGACTGTTAAAAACTGAGAACAAACTGGGGGTTGATGGGGGGTGGGAGGGAGGGGAGGGTGGGTGGTGGGTATTGAGGAGGGCACCTTTTGGGATGAGCACTGGGTGTTGTATGGAAACCAATTTGACAATAAATTTCATATATTAAATAAAAAAAAACAGGTAAAATATATAATATTAGAAGTAATAAATGCTGTGGGAAAAAAGAAAACAAAGGGGTATGAATTATGGAAGTGGGTGGGTACTGCTATTTTAAGTAGGTGGCCGGGAAAGGCATCACTGAGAAGGCATTGTGGGAGCAGAGATGCCAACGATGTGTCAGTGACTATCCAATCTGAGAAGTTTGTCAATTATCAGGTATAATATGATCCACTAAACCATAAGGTTCACATAAGCATCAGTAATCTATTATTAAATGGAAATGGTATATGTCAGGAAAATGGCCTCTGTTGCCTATCGGCTGCCTATCACTGAGAGTAGAAACCCAAATACTTCTTCCCACTGCATCTTGGTATCTGATTCACCAAGGAAAGCATAGCACAGTCAAGTGCTAGATGGAACAACACTTTACTCACACAGAGAAGAGACAGAGCAGAATCAACTCCAGGAGAAGGTATAGGTCCCCTATAGCCAGGGGGTCCCTCCTGATACAGGGCTTGCACACACCCATTTTGTGCCACAGAATAAAGAATCTCATCTTCTTCCTATGGAGTACAGATACAACAGAAGGGTTGGCAAGGGGCCAACTTTGTTTTACACACTTGAGTAAAACGAAGGAGTATGTACTGAACCTAAAACAGGAATAAGTATTTCCACATAAGTCTTCATAAGCTCATCCTAGGCAATGAAGACTCTTTGTGGTTGTAAGGAAGTGCTCAAAGTCCAAGGCCCTTATTCTTATGTGGCCAAAGGGCTAAAAGACTGTATGCATAGCACTGCCTATCCCAACAGTATATTATAAAATCTGGTTAATATCAAGTGAAAAGACATAACCTGATAAATGGATGCTATTACACCATTTTCTGTTTTCTTCCCATCTTTTCCTAACTTGTATCCATGGCCTTATGGGGTAATAGCACTTTTGATAGAAAGAGGAATTCATGGTGGCATTAGCAAAAAGTATACTGCCCTGTTTTGCATTCTTTCAAATTGTGTCTGTTAAGAATTGTGCTAAAAAGAAATATTCCTGCTTGGCATACACCAGGTACTGTATCTTATTTTCCTCCTGGGTGGAAGGAGAAATGGCCTGAGATGTAGATCTATGCTCATTCAAGGTTAACAGTTTGACCAAGAGTTCAGAAAGATATAAAGATCAAAACCAGAAATTGGTTTTGAGGAAGTCTGAGGAACAGGTAAGGGCCCTGATTCTGAATATATTCTGTTCTTGTGAACTAAACCACACGGAATTGCCTTCAAAGCTCATCTGACTAGATTGTGCAGTGCCTTATTTATTCAATATGTTCCAGTTTTACTTGCTTATACTTGTGTTTGTATATTTTGTTTTATAAAATTTTGTCACAAGGGTAGGTTCTTGTATGCATCACCATAGTCAAAATCCTGACCAGTAACCATCAAAACAGTCTTTTCTGTTGCCTTTATATAACAATACTAATATCCCTCCTGATATTCTACCTTCACCTCACCCATCGACTCCACTTCCAACTGTTATATCTGGCAAGCACTAATCTGTTCTTAATTTCTAAAATTTTGTCATTTCTAAATGTTTAGATGAAATTCTACAGTTGGCCATCTTTTGGAGTTGGCTTTGTCATATAGCATGATTCCTTGGAGATTCATCCAAGTTATTCCATGTATAGACAATTTGCTCCCTTTTATTCTAAGTGGTATTCCATGACATTTATGCTTTGCCATCCATCTGTTGGATGCTTTGAAGGTGTATTACCAGAACTGAGACTAAATGAAATTTACACAGGAGAAAACTGTACCACTGAAGATACATACTTTATCCAAAATTGCACAACACCTACACACACACAAAAAAAACCTTCTATCATAAATAACATTCAATGGCAAGAAAGAAGAGAATTAGAATTCCCACGACTAATAACAGAACCATAATCATCAAGACAATACAAAATGTTTCGTAAATAAAGTTGTAAAATAATGAATTAAAACAAACATAACAAATGTTTAAGTATTAGAGAAAAATTAAAAAGGCCTATTTAAAACATTAATGAACAGGTAAAGCCAAAGTTAAGACAACTTGAAATAATAATTAAATTTTAAAAATATGAAAAAAACAGAGGAATAAAAAATGAAAACTCTAAATGAGAGGTCAAGAGGCATGGAAAGTAGAATGAACAGCCCTAATAAGTGAATTAGAAAAAAAAAATGGAGCAAGGTAATTTTAGTATGGGTAATGATGGCGGATATGCCAGAATTGACAAAATTCTTGCCTATTTAAATTCAAGAAACACAACTGCTCCTAAGTACAATAAATCTACCTCTAGACATAGGATACAACAACAAACAAATGAACAAACAAACTACAACAACAGCAACAACCCAAAAAAATCTGTGCTGGGAAAGAAGGATACTGTGATCAAATATATTTGGGAAAAGCCACAGTAAACAACACAATATGTATTTCTTCACTGAAAGACTTCCAAAACTTTCTTGTGCCAGTTAATGTCCCTTACTAAATCAACACATAATAGGCAGCAACTCTCATTTGTACTTTACTGAAAGCATACATTTTTTGTGAACCACCCTGCAGGACTTAGAGCTAATTTAGAATATGTTTGATTTTTTTGTGTAATGAAAATGTGACCATAATAAAAGTCTAATTTGCACTGTGAAAGCTTTAGATTTTAAAAGTTATTTAATAAAAAACAAAAATGTTTCCAATTCTCCAGTATGAAAAATTGTGCTTAGTAACAGTGATTGTTTAACAAATATTAAAGCTTTCTACAAAGTTTTGTTTTAAAAACATACACAAAACAACAAAAAGCATTGTTTGAGCATCACCTTTGTACTATGAAGATTAGATTGTACCAGGATATTTTGGCACAAGCTATCAGATCCATCTGAGGAAAGATTTCTTTAAAATTCCTTCCTTTTCATTTTTTGTTTACTATTTATAAAAGCAATTACTAGAAAATATGAAGAGAATTTTAATCAGAGCTTCATCTAGAAAGATTTTACGAATACATCTAAACCATAAGAAAGAAACTTTGATTTATTTATAATGTTTCTAATTCAATATAAAAAATTATTGAACTAAATGGGTGATGGGTATTAAGGAGGGCAATTATAGTGATGAGCACTGGGTATTTTATGTAACTGATGAATCACTAAATTCTACTCCTAAAACCAATATTACACTACATGTTAACTAACTAGAATTTAAAGAAAACTTGAATAAATAAATAACATAAAATGAAAACTTGAAACATAATTATATATATAAATAAAATATATAATAATACAAATATATATACATAATTATGTCTCAAGTTTTATTAATATAATAATATAAATATATATACATGATATATAATTATGTTTCAAGTTTTATATATGTGTGTATGTATGTGTGTACATATATATATATATATATATACACATATAAATATAATTTCTTCTTTTGTATCATAAATGGCCAAGGACATGGTTTCATAACAAAGAGCACAACATGTGGCTCCATATTTCAAGGGTTATATTTCTTGCTCATGATCAGTCCAATGGGGGTTGGCAAGAGGGTCTCATTTATAATGGATTTTCAAGGACTAAGGATAACAAAGGTTTAATCTCCACACATAAAGAATTTTCTTCATCAAGGAAAGAAAAGGAAATGCTGAAATCTGACACCATCAATCAATCCCTCCCACCTTCAGTTGACATAGGACACTATGTCTGATTCAATTGATGGAAGCAAATCTAGGGATCATGGCTGTTTTCAAGTAGTAGAAAATTGAAATCATTTGCCTAGAAGAAGGAGAACCACAATGTATTTGAACAGCCCTAATGACCATAATCAACAGCTTTTCAAACTAAATAAGAATTTTAAAATGTAACTTCTAATTTAATATTTCAAAGAATTTAATAATAAAATGATGTAAACGCAGGGTGCCTCGGTGGCTCAGTCGGTTAAGCATCCGACTTTGGCTCAGGTCATGATCTCATAGTCCGTGAGTTCGAGCCCCACGTGGGGCTCTGTGCTGACAGCTCAGAGCCTGGACCCTGCTTTGGATTCCGTGTCTCCCTTTCTCTAACCCTCCTCCGTTCATGCTCTGTCTCTGTCTCAAAAATAAATAAACAGTAAAAAAAAAATTAAATGATGTAAATGCTTTCAAGAAGTTCCACCAGAGACTGGTTTATGAAGGGACACAACAGAGACAGAGGAAATTTAATAAGGTTTGTTTCTGAATATGAAAATGGGAGATATATCTAAGAAAATAGATATACAGTGTTGAAAACTTCAATATTAGGTAATGCTGAAATTCTTTTGGTGACTGCTTTTAAATAATTATCATAAATAATTCACCATTGCCTATGTATGGAACATTAAATAGAGCTCTGCCAAGTTTGGCTTAATGAATAAAAATGCTGAAAATATCCAATGGTGGGATATCTTCAATAATATTAGACAAGAAACAACAACAATAAAAAATTATCAGCCCAAAGGTGAAATCTTTATTTAAGCCATATATTCACTTTGGCAAATCTTAAAGTTAAAATGGCAAAATAAGACATTCAAGAAAAATATCATTTGAGTCATTAAAAACGAGTATGTATGTAACACATGAAGAGAAACTTCAAGTTGTAGGAAGAATCTTAACAGGATATCAGCTCTCAGAAAATTTGAAATTTATTCTTATGCAGTGATGGACCTTCAGCAAGTACAAAATGGTTGGGCCAGGCTCTTTGTAAATATATCTAGGCTGCACTGATGAATGAATGAAAGAATTGGGGGGGCGCCTGGGTGGCACAGTCGGTTAAGCGTCCGACTTCAGCCAGGTCACCATCTCGCGGTCCGTGAGTTCGAGCCCCGCGTCAGGCTCTGGGCTGATGGCTCAGAGCCTGGAGCCTGTTTCCGATTCTGTGTCTCCCTCTCTCTCTGCCCCTCCCCCGTTCATGCTCTGTCTCTCTCTGTCCCAAAAATAAATAAATGTTGAAAAAAAAAATTAAAAAAAAAAAAGAATTGGGTAAATCACTGAAAACAAAATAAACTATATATTTGTTTGTTTAGAGAGAGTGTGTGTGAGCAAAAGAGTGGGCAGAGGTGGGGGAGGGAGGGAGGGGGAGAGAGAGAGAGAGAGAGAGAGAGAGAGAGAGAGAGAGTCTTAAGCAGGTTCCACATGGGGTTCTATCCTATGGCCCTAGGATCTTGACCTGAGCCAAAATTAAGAGTTGGATGCCCAACTAAGCCCCCCCAGGCGCTCCTAAAGTAAACTTTTTAAATGCAGCAGGGAGGATGTTATATAGGCTAGTGGTGTCTCCCTGCTTGCAGCAATTGTGAAAAGCAGCTATGTTAGCGAGTATTTAGAGTTATAGGACGTTTAGTCTAGTGGTGCATAATCAATATTTTAAGAAACGTTACAAAGCATGAAAAAAGTTTTGCATTGCTTCTTTTGATTTTAAAATATAACGAAGACAACCCACACTTGCAATTATATTATCTACTCATTGCTCACTCAGTTCAGCTGTCATTTATAAACATAAAGAGCAGAAACAGTATAGACCATACATAGATAAGAGAGGCAAACAGAATTACTATAAACGCTACTGAGAAAGGTCTCATTATTTTTGATAGTGCACGCAGAGGAAAGCAATAAAAAAAATGAAAATGGCTTTGAAATTCATAAAACTGACTAAATTATCTGTTGTTTTTTTACCAGGAAGTCTCTGACTCAGTAAATGCTGTTTAAAGCTTAACAGATTTTAGTCAGGATGCTAAAAGGCCTAAGAAGACATGTGTAGTAGGATCAAACTGAGCTGCCAAGAGAGGGCAAGGTGTTGGCCCAGATACATGGTACTACAAGAGGAGACAGACCTCTGCCGAGGTATCAGTTATTTAGGGCTGGTAACAGAATTAGTTGTAAGATAGTGTAAGCTCCAGACAATCAAAATCTATCTCCTTCCTCCATCCCATACCTTGTCTGTTCCTTCCTACTCACATAGCCCAACACTTTGTTTATAGTAGACATGAAAAGGTATTTGTTGAATAAGTATTTATTAAAATAATGGGTGGAGTAGTGTATCTTTAAACTCATGTTTTGCCAAAAAGAGTCTATACTTCCTGCAATTTTTCTATATATTCTAAACCCTCTGGTATTTCCCTCCCTATAAAGCCTTTCAAATAAGGTCTTATTTAATCTTTCTTAAACTACAGAGCACTACAATTTGGTAGAAACCACTTTATAGGGGAAAAACACCCAAACTTTCAGCTATAGTTTATAAATTATTTTAGGAGGTAAAGAGAAAAAACATGTTTTAAAAGAGCTGAATAGATCAAGCCCTGAGTGGGAATATAAACTGCTACAATTTTGGAGTAAACAGTAAATTGAAAAAGCATATTTCCTATGTTCACTGTTGTAATTCCAAGTATCCTGCTCAGAAAAACATTTCTGCAAGCTGAGACATGTCAAAATGTTAAAAGGAGCTTTACTAGGGCACCTGGGTGGTTCAGTTGGTTGAGTGTCTGTTGATTTCAGTTCAGGTCATGATCCCAGGGTCATGGTATTGAGTCCTGTGTCGGGCTCATGCTGAGCATGGAGACTGCTTAAAGATTCTCTCACTCGCTGCCCCCTCCCCAACTTGTGCTCTCTGTCTCTAAAATAAGACAAAATAAATAAAATAAAATAAAATAAGGAACATTACTAAAGCATTGTTTATAATAGTGAAAAACAGGACATACACTATGCATAAATAGAGCTAGGGATAATGAATATACGGAACATCTATTGATTGAAATACAGTACAGCAATTAGATAAACTAAATATATATGTAGTGATATTGAAGAATCTGGGAAATTACTAAGTGAAACAAAACAAAATGTAATATAGTTCATGTTGTATAATACTGTTTAAGTAAAACTAAAAAAAAAATAATAAAAAAAAACAAAAAAAATCCACAAAGCAATAAGATCTAATAAAGTAAACAAGATCTATTGTCACTGCTATATAAGTAATAAAATGGACTACAAGTCTGCACATCAAACCCATAAAAGTCATCATATCTGGATTTGAGGGAGGGAATCTGACTGTGATTTATGTACATGGGATAGTTCATCTTCTCTTTTAATAGTGTATAATTTAAAGGAAAATAACATTCATATTCTATTGATGCAATATAAATGCAAACAATAAAAAGACAGGAAACAAATATGTCACCTTATTAACTAACTGGACAATTCTGGGAAATTGGAATGTGACTGCTTGCTTTTTATTTTTACTGTCTTTGTATCTTTCAAAATTCCCAAAATAAAACAGAAGGGAGAAAAAAAAAAAGGATAGCTACTGAAATAACTTGACAACTTCCCTCATTCATTCAAGGATTCAATGAAGAATTTGACTTGTGAAAGACTGGCTTCCATCTTAAGTAAAGAGGATTGCAAAACAGGAATAACTGGAAGTTAGAGAACTAAAAAGGCACCACAAGTAGAAATGCATTCCCTTAGAATTTGTAAGAACATGCAACTTTTTTGGTATAAATAATGAGAATACACTTAGAAAATACCTAATTAATATTATAGAAAACACTTTTCTTGGTACCACAGATGTCAAGTGGGTAGGGAGGGTAAAGTAAGTCAACACATTATACATAAATTGAAGAATTATTATTATAGAAGATGGGAGCCCATGCTGTTTGTTGAATGGGGAGGGGTTCTCTAACTCAGTTTGACTTATGGAGAAAGGCAGGAATATCAACACTAAACAAAAGGTGATGCTGGGGCTGAGACTAGGGGAATGAATTAGAAATCAACCAGGCCATCCTGAGGTAGAGCAGAAGGTACAAAACCACTAAAAAAAGAGAACATTCTGTGAGTTTCCTGAGAAAAGGAACTGAGTCTTGATTTTTTATTCCTCAAGAATAAATCTCCAGATTTATAATAGATCTCCAGATCTAGCAGAATAGGAACAAATAATCTTTATTTAATTAATGAATCAAAGAAGCAGATGACTGTCTATTACATCTTGTTTCTATTTCCAAATGAGGATAATACAGTTTATATGTGAGCCAAACATGGAGCTTTTAAGAATCATAAAATTAGATATTTCTTAGTGCGAAAGGAATACTTTATTTCAAATTTAATTTACTATATATAAACTTTTAACTATGTATCTTAACCCACAGAAACATTCAATGCTTTGAACATAGCCACACTTTAAATTTATATTTGCCTTAAATGTTTTTGATAAAAAATCCAAGTTGCTTGGTAACATTTACCTTGAATTTCAAGATATTTTAATATTAGTTATTTTAATACAAATGGAGTAATTTCTAAAATATTATTAAACTATAATATACTATGACATATTAACCATTAATTTTTAATGATGTCATTGTATAAAATGTCACAACTGCAAAATGATGTGAAAAAATATTCTAAAATAGGTATATTCTTACTTTAAGAATTGAGAAGAAATAAAAAATTATAAGAAAATCAAATTACTTACTTATAATAAAAACATTATAATTCGACTTTTTAATTTGTTAAATATTGAGTGTTTTAGATCATTTTGACAAAATTAATTATTATTCTAGCAGTTGTCAGTGAAACTCTGTGTTTATAGAATCATGACTATCTTTTATGTATAAACTATTAAGAAATATTAATTAAAATTCTAAAGTAAAGATTTTTCTTCTCAAATTTACACTTAAGAATCAGCAAGGATTGGGGCGCCTGGGTGGCGCAGTCGGTTAAGCGTCCGACTTCAACCAGGTCACGATCTCGCGGTCCGTGAATTCGAGCCCAGCGTCAGGCTCTGGGCTGATGGCTCAGAGCCTGGAGCCTGTTTCCGATTCTGTGTCTCCCTCTCTCTCTGCCCCTCCCCCGTTCATGCTCTGTCTCTCTCTGTCCCAAAAATAAATAAACGTTGAAAAAAAAAATTAAAAAAAAAAAAAAAACAACGTGTTGTACTCCTTAATCTTACCACACTGTTATATGTAAATAATATCTCAATTTAAAAAATTAGTAGGGGTGCCTGGGTGGCTCAGTCGGTTAAGCATCCGACTTCGGCTCAGGTCATGATCTCACAGCTCGTGAGTTTGAGCCCGGCGTGGGGCTCTGTGCTGACAGCTCAGAGCTTGGAGCCTTCTTCAGATTCTGTGTCTCCATCTCTCTGCCCCTCCCCAACTCACATTTTGTCTCTCTCTCTCTCTCTCTCTCTCTCAAAAATAAACATTTTTAAAAATTTAAAAAAAAATCAGTACCCAAGATATGAAATCATTATTCCAGGAGAAGGTTGGTAATATTTCACTTTTCTTGATATTCCCATTCAATTTTTATAAATTCATAAATATTTATAGATAACCAATGTATGCTAGATAGTGTAGGAGTTAAAGAGGTATCTATAAAAGATACCCCCTTAACATAAAGAGATTTGAATACAATAAGTTAATTTGATATATTTCTTTTATTCTACCAATAAAAATGTTTACCTTTTAATTATGTATAGGCCCTATACTCAACACACTCCCCAGCCAATTAGACCTTGTAATTTAATAGGAAGACATAATTAATTACAAAACAATGCATAATTATAAATTATAAAAAAATGTGATGAAGAAAGTCTAACAGAGAGATTGGATCTAACATAAATTCATAAATCAAAGGAGATATATCTTATGGAGATAAGAATAAAATGAATAGCATTATTACAAAACAAAACAAAATAACACATAAATAACAGAGGAAGGGTGCAAAAAGATGTAATACCATTTTAAAAGAGGGACATATCAGACTTACTAAGGTTTCATTTAGGAAAGAAACATTTGTGTAATTCTGATGAAAACAGTCACATTTGGCAAGAATCTTGAAGTATGCATATAATTTTGGAAAGATGGATAGAAGAACATCTAAGAGAATGAGTCTACCTAGACAAACCAACTTAATTGGAAAAATGTGGGCTAAATTTTGAAAACATCAAGCATTTGAAATGTCATTTTATGTAGAGAAGTAACAGAATCTTGGACAGGTCTAAAGCAGATTGCTAAAAACCCAGGACATCATGATATATCTTTTGTAATACAGTTTAGAAGAAGATCAGTCAAAATAAAGAAAGAAAAGAAGCATTGTTGGCATCAGAAGAAAAGAGAATTTTGTTATAGAGAAGAACCTGACATGACTTATTGAAAAGGTATCAATGACTTGCATTTTAACATAGTAGGATCTTTGCAGAAATTTGATAAAAAATAAAATAAAATAACTTCCATAATAGGTGTATCTAACAGGGTCAACAAAGTGGTAAAAGTCTATTATATATATATATATGTGTGTATATATATATACATATATATATATACATATATGTATATATATATACACACATATATATATATATATAGGAGAGATAGTTATATATCAAACTGGCTAAGAGTCACAGCACTGAATTAAATACTTCTGCATCACTTATAAGCAGTACTTAACCTCTGTGTCCACAATTTCTTCATCTGTAAAATAAACATAATTATAGTATTTAACCCATAGGGTTGTTTGAAAATTAAATAAATACCCTTAACATTCTTGGAAGAGTACCTAGCAAATAGTATAAATTGCTAGTTATTTATAATGTCAGAAGGAATTCCACTTAATCAACAAAAAATATTATGGAAAAGTTCAGCAATATGTCTTAATTTCATCATACATATAGTGTATCTATATGTCAGACATTGTTCTAGATGTGAAGATCAAACAGTAACAAGAATAAAAATAATTACTGTCCTCATTGCGCTTATATTGGAGTAAGAGGGACAGTAAAATGCAATATGAAAACAAGTATTATAGCATCAGAGAGCTGTAAATAATATGAAAAATGCAATATAATAATGAAATAATACTAACAACAAAGTCTATGAATGAAACTCTGAGGAAGAAATATTTAAGCAGGGCCCTAAATGAAATGAGAACACAGAGCACCTGGGTGCTCAGTTGGTTGAGTGTCTGACTTCAGCTCAGGTCATGATCTCGGTTTGTGAGTTCAAGCCCTGCACTGGACTTGCTGCTGTCAGCATAGAGCCCACTTTGGATCCTCTGTCCCCCCCGCCACCCCTCTGCCACGTGCACGCTCTCTGTCTAAAAAATAAATAAGCATTTAAAATATTAGAAAAAAAAGAAATGAGAACACTGTCTATGTAAATATTTTGATATAAATTATTGCAGAGACAAGGAACAGAAAGAGCAAATGTCTGGAATGAGAAAAGCAAAAAAGTGAGATTGGCATAATTAGGTGATGGCAAGAAGGCCAGCATGGTAGGGAAGGAAGAAAGGAAAACAGAAGGTGAAATTAGAGATGTGGCCTGGGCCCACTATATTATGGGATTTTGTGGACCATTTTAAGGACTTGCCATTTTTGATGAAGAAAAATTTGAGGCATGGATCATGATCTGATTTAATTCTAAAATATGATTTAAGAGGATTTCAATTTGGATAGAGAAGAATAGAATTGGAGTATTTTTCCCTTATTCTTTTCCCATAAAAAGTGTCCAAAAGCTACAAAGAAGGCAAGAAGGCAAGATGAACATTTCCAGTTTTAGTTAAAACCTCAAACTGCAAAATAGTAGAAATGCTTCTGAAATATAGTGAATGTAAAATCTAGTGCCTGAAGCAGAAGGCCAAAAGAAAACTACAAGGCTAGAAATTTCGTAAAGAGCCAGTAAAGTCACTTCTCAAACATGAGTAAAAACATTCAGATGTTAAAACCTATCTCATATTTGTGAAAGTAGGAAAGGGGGGGCTGGTGTCAGAGGTAGGTGATATTCTGGAATTGGCTTAATTCTAAGAAGCAAAAGAGGTTTTTCTAGATAAAAAATCATATTGAAAAAACGTATTTTCAAAGAGCAGTCTTCATGACTGTTTGAAAGGAAAAACTTTTCTTCTATACTTAATGACTGAAAAGTAAAGACTAAATATACTCATGTTCAAAATCTTGGGTTATAAGTAAATTTCCACCTAGCCTGAAATACAGCCCTGGCCACTCACCTACATGATTTTCTTGAAAATTAATGGTTCAGGGTAATTAAACTTTTATAAAAATAAGTAAACAAAAATCAACAAACACATAACCTACAGATCATGAGCTTTAAAAAGGGAAATCAAAGGAAGATAACAAGAAAAAATGACAAACCACCCTATGAAATTACTGGATCAGAGCAGATAATCAAACATTTTCCATGAATTGTAAAAATTAACAGGCAAATATATCAATGGAGTACAAACACAAACAAGAATTTTACCATTGCAAGGAGGAAATAGTAAGATAAATGAAGGAGTTGTCATGTGATACATTAAGGCTTAGAAATGGAGAATAATATGATAAACCTATCAAAAAGATACACAGGAAGAAAAATGGGCAAAAATAAATACAAGTTTTGAAAAAGAGAGCTAAAAAAGGATTATGAAGAAAGTGATAGACATGAAAGATAAGGAGGAAATAATCAAAAGGAATATATAGAATAGGAAATGAGCAGAAGAAATGTACAAAATTTGAAAGCTGAAAAAGGAGTATGGAGAAAATAGTACATGTGAAAGACAGGTAAGGAGAACAAATATTTGTATAAATGCATCCGCACTGAACAAAAATGTTGGAGCAAAGCTAATATTTCATAATGCAAAAGGGGGCTTGACTCTGCATATTGAAAAAGGGGCATCATGTTCCAGGGAAAAATCACCCCAAACTGTCAACACTGAAGTATACTCGGGAAAATTTACTTGACATCAAACACAACAAAAGATGTTGTATGCAGAGGCAGGGGGGAAAAAAACAAAGAAAAATGAAAGAAAAAAATTATTTACAATGAGATTAAGAGGAAAAAGGGCTAATCCTCAAATTCTTTTGAAGAATTTTTATTATGAAAATAAAATGGACAAATAAAAATGCTCAACAGAAGCTATGATCCAAGAACTTTAAATTGAGACAAATAATCTTTCAAAAATAAAAGTAATAAAATATTTTGAATATACAAAAAATATTTTATGAACTGTTCCCAATGTAGGTGCTAAATAGTGAACCCCAGCTGCCCAAAAGACTATTATAAAAACTCCAGGATGGGAGTGTAGTGAGGTTCTTTGGAAACATTTTATACATTTATCTGTACATGTAAGAGTAAAACAAATGTGAGGTTTGGGGGGGTAAGGAATAGATGGTATGTGTTATATGCTTTAATGTAGAAATGCCATTAGTGCCAAAGTTAGAGGAAAGGGTAATGAATGCAAGAGGTATACTGATTCCTCACCTGTCTGATAATAGCTAATGTCAACAAGATAGAGCTTATAAACATTTCTCAAATTAGTACATTTAAATTAATTAAACTAAAATTTTAAAAGAGAAATATTTCCATAATGGGTTTCGTAAGGATCCTAATTCTTTGTTGTATATAAGAGGTAACCCTGAAGCAAAATGAGACATAAAGATTTTCAAAAATGTTCAGAGACATAGGCAATTCAAACATAAAAAAGTAGAATTCACTATATCAATAGCAAACAAGGGTGAATTCAGGCCAAAGTGCATTCAGAGTTACAAATCAGGGCTCTTTATAATATTAAATGGTACAAATAATGCAGTAGCTATAAATACCAACATATCAAATAAGAATTTCAACATGCATTCACTATAGGAAAAATCTATAGGAAACAGGAGAAAAAGAAACACATTAGTAGAGGAAATTTAATTTCACCTCACTGGACTCTTAACAATTCAAGGAGACACACAACACTTAAAGGTATGAAACATATACAGTTATAATAAATGGTAGATCTGAGTCTCAAACTCATCATCACTGGCTCCAGAGACTAATCTCCTGACCAGCATCCTGTATTGTGGTTCTAGAGTGCCTCTTGGCTCAGGTAGATAAATATATATTTATATATTTGAAGAGGAGATAGAAAATTTTTCTTCTGGTTAACACAAGAAACAAGTGAAGATGAAGGCTATTAAAGGTTTAAAGGAAAGAAAAAAACAACTACTGAAATAATTTTCTGAAAGAGCAATAGACTGCAGTGCTGAGCAGGTTAGTGATTAACAATAGTGCTAAGAGCCTATTTCAGGTCAATTTAGAATGATACTGGATGTTTCCCAGAATCCAAGAGCAGAAATTGATGGCATTCAGGACCCAGAAAAGCTACTCAGGCTATTACTATGTCTGCCTCTCAGCTCTGTAACTGTGGAGTGTCTCACCAGCCCCCTTCCCTGAGCTTCATTCTACCCTATTGTATTGTTCTCTGAAAACTGCCTTGCTCTGTCCCATTTGCACATAGCCCAGTAATGGCTGCCAAATTCCTGCTCTACTTGACTACCCAGTTTCGGCACCAAATTAAGACTGATTAGAGTTTCTATAACCCTATTCTAAATTCCAGGGAAAGAGAATCTAATTTCTGTAGTTTAGGCCATGAGTTCATAGTTATCCCACACTAATCTGGGTGGAATACAGTGCAGGTTTTGGCAATTAAAAAAAAAAAAAAATTGGCTGAAATTGAGGAACTCCAGAAGTCTACTGTAAGTATCAGTCCATTTTGCACTTAGTAACTTAAGATGTTTACTCAAGTTCAATTTAAAAATTATACGCAAAGTTTTCTTGATATGTCTATGCCCTCAATGATGCCATCACAATCTGGTTAAATGTTGCCTATGTAGCAAAAGCTAAGAGAAAATATTTTTTTTTTTACCCAAAACAGTTCATCACATTTTCACATTTTTAATCCATGGAATGTAAGAATCATAATCAAGAGAATCCAACAGTGTTTTGTGGGTGGTGGGCATGTGTCAAAATGCGATAGTTCATGAGAGTATGTGTGGTTTTCCTTAGGCTGATGTATTACAACATTTCTAGATTGCTTCTGAGAATTGGCGACTGACTTAAATTGAAACAGAGTGGGAATAGTGGATGTTCTGCCAAATCTCAAGTAAAATGTTAACTTTGTGGTTTTATAATTTTAGCCAATGTCTATTTTTTTCTAAAATATAAAGCACAATAAAATTATTATTTTATTTCAGAAAGAAAGATTCTAAAGCCATATAAAGAAACTCTTTAATTATGTTACTGATCGTCTATATTTCTAAAATAACATAATGTGGTACTTAATTTTTTTAGAAAAGAAGTTCACATTATAATACACAGTAAATTTTAATATCATTATAGAATTAAAATACTTCACTGTAATAAATGAGAAGATACAAGATATTTATTTTCTTTACAGGAAAACAAAGGGCACTTTAGTATGGCACCCTTTCTCAAAATAATTTCAATTGAGCCAAGTAAAAATTGGGCCACATTAACAACAAAAAAGGGGTAGATTGGCTTTATAGCACCTGTTAAGAATAATGACAGAAAACAGCATTTAATTAGATCCAAATTCTCTGTATTCCTGGTACAACAGTGTGCCTTATAAAATGGGAAAACATCTGAATTATCTTTAAAAATATAGGCAATGTTTTTTCCTTTGTATTTTCTTCAATAATTGTTTAAGTATTTTTAGTGATTTTAGTGATTGTGTGTGTGTGTGTGTGTGTGTGTTTAATAAACTGAAGTTTCTATTGGATATTGAACTTGAAACCACAAGGTCCAGATCAAAGGAAAGAAGTCATGACTAGAATTGTCGACCTAGATGGAGCTGAAGATCTAGCAGTGGATGAGACTGCCCAGGTTGAGTAAAACTAAGGGAAAAAAACAGCAAATAAAACTCAGAGGAATGTATACTGAAGAGATGCACAGAAGAAAAGTATCTTGGAAAGATATGCATTTCTCACACCTAAACTAAGAGAAAGAAAGTGTTGCAGTAAATTCTATGTTTGATTTTCTGATACACTGTGTGTGGCAGAAAAAAAAATCCATTGGAAAGTCAAATTTTGCTTCATATCCAAGTTACCTATTTCAAACTAAGAATATGAATAAAGTCAGGGTTCCATGTCAGTAAATTGCAAATAAATGAAGCAGAAAGATCATCATCAAGTATAAACCTCATAAAAAGGTTTACAAGCTGTCTGGGATAGCAGTCAATTTAGAAAATGATAGGAACTATAGAGATAAAAAGGCTAACTCATAGGTGGCCCCAGTCATCCATATGATTTGAAAATTAATGCCTACATTGTTTTCATTAAGTTAGCTAACTCTAAATAGCAAAGTTTAAACAGTTCTCATGTAGTAATTCATGGAAGCAGGTGAGATTAAGTATAGAAAATGTCTAGAAATAGAAAAAAAAGAAGCATTTTAAGTGGAAAATATGTTACAAAAAAAGTGCAAAATAAAGCTAATTATCTGCAGATTTTATATTTCCATGGTAGTTGATTCAATCAGAAACATCAAAACTTTTCAATAACTTTCTTTCTATTTTAAACAAGAATCAAAAAATCAACTAGTTTATGTATTTGCCATTTTTATTTCTAATTAGAGATATATTTTATATGTAAGATTATTTATATTTAAGCTTATTTATATTTATATTTAGCATATTTGTATTGTATTATGTATAAGTCACCGTAAGTTTATCAGGTTAGAATACATCATTATGCATCACCTTAATATACTTTCATACAAATTTTGTTTTTGATTAATGAGCTTTGCTTCCTTCTTAGTTTTTAAAAAAGCAGTCTTGCAAACCTCAATATAGAGTAAATTAATTTGAACATTAGTTTCCAAGTACATATTCATTCTGTGAATAGAGAGAATCTAGGAAAAATAAACAAAATCTTCACTCTTTAAGACTGAACAACTATAAAAATTAAACTCAGAAACAATCTGTATGTATAATAATTAGTTAATGGATAAATAAAATTTGGTAGGTCCAAAGAATGAGACACTATGTGGCAATGAAAGGGTCCTACCACATGGGTAAACCTTGGAAACAGTGTACTAAGTGAAAGAAGACAGACATAGAAGACTATGTATTGCTTGATTCCATTTATATGAAATATCCAGAGAAGGCAAATATAGAGAGACAGAAAGTAGATTAGTGGTTGACTTGAGTCAGAATGAGAAATGAGAGTGACTTTAAATAGACACACTATTTCTCTTTGTGGTGATGGAAAAGCTCTAAAATTCAATTGTGGGGATAGTTACACAAACAGTAAATATGCTAAAAGTCATTGAACTATATACACTTAAAACTGACGAATGTTGTGACATATAAATTATACCTCAATGAAGCTGGTTAAAAGGGGGGTTAATGATATAACCATGTATGCATTCCAGAGATCAAAATAAAAAGGAAAATACCCTTCTCTGAAAAAACTAACCTCATAGGAAAACACAAAGCTCAGTTTTCAGTTGGTGTTAATTTCTAAAAGTACCAAATATGATGCACAGTAGTAGTTTTAAAATAATATGAAAGATTTTTATTTAAAGTTCAGAGCTGGCTGAGTATCCCCACCTACCAGTGAAAATAAAGGCTGGTTACAAATACTAGCAAGATACGACATGCAAAATATTTATCTAATGATAATAATTTAGTATGCATATAATTATATAGTCTGTGTATCTTCTATAAGCAGCTCCTAAATAACTACTAAACTTTGCCGTCCTTTAAACATTATTACAATTATAAACCATTTTGAAGGACTATTTCAAATCAACAGTTGAATATAATGCAATATTCAAAACTTTCTATGACTTTAATATACATATACATTCAAGTCATTTAAATTCCATCCAATCAAAAGACCATTATACTTTCCCTCTGTCATTCTCATCTTATTGGAGCAAAAATTATCAAGTGCATTTATAACTTAGAAATGGTTTCAGTGACCCACAGCAAAAAGACTAAGGCTGCAATAATTGTTTTGATATTAATAATGTTTTGAGGCACAAGTGTTTCGTTTTTTGTTTGTTTTATAATTGTTGTTTCTCCAGGGGAAAAAAAAAAACTGATCATTTTCTTGTTTGAATTCTGCTTGTCTTTTACATTACAGAGCTTGAAAAAAACCTTAAGGTAACACTTCAGCAGCCTCCTCACAATAACTTCATTCTGTTTGTTTCTTTTATCCAAAGACAGAAGTACTAGATAAAAGTAAAAAGAATGACAAAGCACATTTTTCATAGTTATCTATGATTCTTTGTACTGCATCTATGTGGTGAAAAACAAAAATGCATAGATAAACACGCCTTAGAAATGATTGTTTAATAAGCAATAAAAATGGTGTATTGCTGGATTTTGCATCATGAATGCATAAGGTGAAATTCTAGTATATAGTGTATGTACACATACGTATCTATGTTTACATCTATGCCGGCTGCCAATCTGTGGCCAGATCTGCCTGTCTATGTTAGAGCATGGGTCTGAGTCTCACTGTCTTCCCTTGCCTCTTCATCAATTTCCCTGTGGTCTGTATCTACTTTCCTATGCTTGCTTATCTGACTGCCTATTCATCCACATCTCTCTGTAGTATGTTTCTGGCTGGCTGTCAGTTTTCCTGTCCCGTAGATTGGTCTGACTATCCCTACCCTATTGTCTGTTCCTATCTGTCAATATTTCTCCACAGTTACTTGTCAGCCTGTCCTGTTTGCATAATGTGTCTATGATTCTATGTGTACATAGGTGCAGATTAAAATTTTCCTTTAGCCTAGATTTAGTCTATAATCGACCCTATGATCTATGTGGGTGTTGACCAAAGGTTTGGGCATAGCTAGAAGGGGTTTCCAAATAAAAATAAGACTTAAACTAATGCCAAATAAATTGTTCTCAGAGTCAAAGAAGAATATATAATAACTTAAACCCCTCAGAGAATTATTTTTATGGGAATATCCCAGTTCCCAGCATTATCCTCAAGATCAAACCTATTCCTACCCCTGTTGACAACCTAAAACTGTTCTTCTTCCTTTGCAGTGCAAACCTTCATCCCTTCATGTAAATTCTGCCCACTCTCATAAAGATTCTCCCCTTCCTAAAATATTCCTATTTTTTTTACCCCACAAGAATAATCCAAGGGAGTAAAAAAAAAATCCTAGTAGAACATTTTCTAAAGCTTAAGTTTTGTGAAAAATAGCGTTGAGTAAAAGGAGGGTGGGAGAGAACTGCAAAATAACCTAGGGTGGTATTTAATGCTCTAATTCCTATGTAGTTCGAGGTCCACTTGCTGGTGAGATGAGAAGATGAATCTCAATATTGTGTCTGTGAACTAAAGATCTGCTTTTTAACTCACCCATGGGTAATCCTTGGAAAAACACAAACACACATGACACTCAGAGACATGCACACAAATGCCTTCACACAGACATTCACATGGCCACTTCATAAAGTACTTTATGTACTTCATAAAGACAAAAATAGTTTTAGAGAGAGTAAATACAAATATACATTAAAGAAAAACACTTCCTGAGCAACAGAATGCTCATAGTTATCCCAAAGAATATAACCAAAGAGAGTTTACTTTGGTTTTGCTCTACAATGTCCAGGGACCTAATAAAGCCTAAAATAATAGGACCCATTGTAATAATCTTCTAAATAAGGCTAGTGCTTTATTTGAGGTTCTACGTATACATATGCATACATTTTAATCACTGGACAATATAACTAAAAGCTGAAACTATTAACACTGCTTATGTACTTTGTCGATTTTGGCAGGTGATAGACAACCTTCCACTTTATGATGATTACATTTCTTATATTCGATGTGGACATCTGACAATATCACAAGGATTTCTTCTGCTAATGAAGTAACAGAAGAATAATTTATGAAGTAGGTCAACTGTACTCACATTGCATAGTAGTACTGGCCTATTTTTTTTCTTTTCAAAGGTGTTCTACCAAATTCAGATATGGCTAGAAAATATGATTCAGTTCTACAGAAGTACTGAAAGCATATCAGATGTATTGATGAAATTAAAAAGGACAATCCAGGAATTCACACAACACACAACATATGCTTCTTAGATTTAAAGCAGAATTGCCACCTGGCAAAGTTTTCATTTGAACAGGTCCTGCTTTGAGCACATTCAAACCTACTACCTGTTGATTCCATTAAAATAACTAGAAGTAATACAGTATTTACACCCAGTAGTCAGTTTGTTTATTCATTACTTTCCATATTATATGAATTATTAAAGTATTAACTTACTTATATGAAAAATTAATATGAAATTCCTGTGAGTTTTAAAATTATACCATTTTGCTCTTTAGGCCTTCCGTGATGAGCCTAACCTCTTTATCCATACTCATTTGCTATATGATATTTTGAAGACAAAAAAAGTCCTAGAAAGACAATTCATGCTCTCCATAAAAAAGACAAACAGAAATTACATAATTAACTAGAAAACTATCATACTTACTACATTCACATAAAAATGTGGGATTGAAATAAGCACCACATCATTTCCCTCTCTTTCACCTGAATTGTGTTTGGCATGTATTTTTCCACATTTTCACAGCTGTTCTTACAGTAAACATAAAACGTTGCCATGATCTGAGAGCCATTAGAGTATAGTAGTTAAATGCCAGACTCTGAGCCTAAGATTCTCTATCCAAACCTTGGGCAGCCACTAAGCTACTTATGCTAAATAACCACAGGCAATTGCTTCATGTCTCCCCGTCTCGATTTCCATATCAGGAAAATGATTATAGCAACAGCTACCAGGTTGTTGGTAGGATTAACATGAGAAAATATATGTTGTGTTTAGAATAGTCTTTGGCCCACAGAATGTACTCAGCAAATACAAAACGCTGTTATTAATATTTTCATATGCCATTTAACTTATGGCTTTAAAGGGTCAATTAAGAGTGGGAATATTATGCTCTATAGATAGCCACATCAAATTGAGGTATATGAAGGGATTTGGGAAGACTAAAAGGATAAAGTTATATTTTTAGGTTAAAAATCAGTGGTACCATCTGCAAAGTAGACTATCCTATGCAAAAACATGGAAGCTTAGGGCTATCTTTTGCCCAAACCTTGAAAGATCTTTCTATTCTAGGACGAGGTTTGGCAAACTATGCTCATGGCCAAATATGGCCCCTGAAAGGATTTGTTTTCTTGTTTTTGTTTGTCGTTTTTTTTTTTTGTTTGTTTGTTTTACATCTTTAAAGGAGTGAATAAGGAAAGAGAAGAAGGAGGAGGAATATGTGGAAAAGAGCTTAGTGGTTCCAAAAAATCTAAAATGTTTACTGTATTTGTTTTCTAGGGCTGTTGGAATAAAGTACCACAGACTGGGTGGCTTAAACAACAGAAATTTTTTCCCTCACAATTCTGGAGGCTAGAAGTTGAGATCAAAGTGTCAGGAGAGCTGGTTTCTTCTGAGTCCTCTGTCTCAGCTAATAAACAGCTACCTTTTCCTGGTGTCTTTACATGGTCTTCCCTCTATACACGTCTGTGTCTACATTTCCTCTTCTGATAAAGACACCAGTCATACTGGGTTAGGGTTTACCTTGATGACCTCACTGTAACTTAAGCACTTCTTTAAAAACCCTGTCTCCAAATACACTCACATTATGAGGTACCAAGAATTAGAACTTTAGCATATGAATTTTAGGGAGAGACAATTCAGCCTACATTTTTGTTGGTTGGCCTAGCCCATGTTCTAGAAGCCTGAGGAAGTTACATCTGTCATGTGAATCAGTGTCTTCTTTGTGTCTCCTTTACTATACATTTGTCAATACAAATGGAGACACAAGGAGAGAATCACTAAACTCAAAGATATCTGCTTTCCCATTAAGAGTCTGCTGAGGGAAAAACACCTCAAGGAATTGGTAGTTAAGTTGTTTAAGGTTAAGTCAAAGGAGCAGGGCTGACTTAATGAAAATAGTTACTTACTGGAAGCCATAGGCAAAAGAAAAATGTAGCTGAACACATACCTGGGTCCCCCAAAAGAGATCTGATAATCACATTGAATAACAGGAAACCCAATATCAGGGATGGGCCTGAAGATGGTGATGTTATGATTGCAACAAAACTCATTACCATTTTTTAGTACTTATATCAACAAGCCCCTGGAACACTACTTTATGATATTTTGCCATTCAGTCCACACAACCACATGAATATTATTATTACCCTTCACACAGATTTACAAATTAGACAACTGAGTTGGAATTAGAACATAGGTTCTAGTCACCTTGAGTACTAAATGAAAACATCCAAAGTTTGGAATTAAACAACAGAACAAGAAATTCAAGGGTCTTGTGGAAAATGAAGTCAGATGCCTAAACCTTCACCTTATTGGTGAGTAGGTTGATTCACTGATTTTAAGACAGGATTGACACTGACAACAGATATTGATTCAAAACAACAAAAACAATAAAAAGTATAGCTTTTCAGCAGGTACTTGCTTTTATGTCCACATCTTGATCCAGTCATAATGTGCTAAATAATTTCCAGTAACACGCTTTCAAAATAATTACTTGGTGGTTCCCCTTTATAAAAAGGGGCATTTGTAAATCTATTTCCAAATTCCAAAACAAAGCTATATGAGAGAGTTGTATGATGCTTAATTTACCTCCCCATAGGACTCAGAATATTAAAGTAGGTATATGCTTAACTCAATATGAAATGCATCTGAGAAATTCAGACTCAGAATTTTTCAGCAGTCTTGTGACCTAAAGAAAGCAGCTTCTAGCTTGGATTTGCATACTATTTTTGTAAAGATTCAAACTCACAGTTAAGGTCAACATCTGGCTGGATTGAACATTCACATTTAACAGTTCCACTCTCATTAAAAACTGGTTAGCTTTTTTCAAAGCAAAAGCTGTCTTTTGTTTTAAGAAAAGTATTCATATATTTTCTTTGTTCCTTGCAGGGGTGGATTTGTATGCTTAAACTACTCTGCGCCGTTAGGATTTGAGGCCATCTCACTAGACAAGCCACTGTAGCAAAATAAAACGCAAACTAAAGGAGCAAAGGGCACAGCATAATGAGCAAGAGGATTTACTGGCTTCTCTTCTATTTCCATATCTTTTGGGAGAAGAGAAAAGTGGGAAAATGAGATACAGTTCTATCTGCTTTCCCTGGAAAGGTATGGTGGAAAATTTAGCTGTTTGATAGCCATAGAGAATATGCCAACCTATCTCTCAAGCTAATCTTAATTTCTAATTTTATCTGTGTATGACTAATGCAGAGTACTTTAGTGCTGAGCAATAACTACATGCTCAATACATTATTTCCATTACTAAAACTGTTAAACAATGGATCTATGATAATACACATGTACACACACATACACACACATTCATATCGAAGAAAGATGAGTCAAGGTAGTTTCAATTGGTACATTCTATATGTAAAACTCCGACGAAATGCATTCAGAAATAAGTACTGTTCATTGAATGTATGTTTTGCACACACTATGTGTTTGTTAATTAAATTGTGTGATCTTTACTACCCACAAGAATCTAAAGAGTAGATTCCATTATCTCTATCATACAGCTAATGGGAGAGAGGTATGTAGAAGACTAATTAACTTACACAGACTTGTTTCACACATTTAAATCTAGTTTTTCTTATCCTCAATCCAATGTTCTGCCTATAATGACATTTTGACATATGGAACACAGTAAAGGGGGTATTTGAATACAACTGGATGATAAGCCCGGGTTCCTCAGTAAAGTTGAATGCAAATCATTGACTGAATATAGGATATTTCATGTCTTCCATGAATGTAAGCAGCCACTAAAGAGCCAGCTTTAATTGCCTTCCTCTGTGGGCACCAATTAGAAGTCCTGAAATATTAATAAACTGGCTGATTTAGGAAAAAATACCATTACATACTTCTTTCCTATATACTGTTTTGAAACACCAAACAGATCATGGGCACTCAATAAATATTAAATATTTAACAGCAACTAATAAAATGAAATTATAGTAATATATTTTGCAACAAACTCACCATTAGATGAAGTAAAACAAGTTTTAGCACTAGACCTGGAAGCTGAGCAGATTTAGAGAGCTGGGTAAAAATGAACCCTATAGGGAGGCAAGAGACACTAGCATGATATGATAGAAAGGTTAATAAGAGGTCAGAGCAATAAAAATTTTTATTGCAATTTGACAACTAAAACTACCCCTTCTGATTTGCATATTTGTTCTATTCATCTAACATCAAAAATACCGATGAAAGGATGCATTATTAAGCTGCTGCCATATCTTCCCTATGCTTAAATAAATAAATAAATAATGTGGAATCACTTTAGCTTTGGCATTCATAAGTCAACGAATTGTAAACGTCTGAGACACTCAGGAGTGTATGCAGTTTCAGGGAGTGTGCTCCTGTAGATTTGTATTAGAGCTGCAAGTTACTGGGGAAGAAACCAGGCTGGAAACAAGCTCACTTTTTTTTTTTTTTTCCTTAAGTGAGTGGAGGGAAAATGTTTCATAAAGAAAGCTTGCCAAATGGAGGAATCCATAGGGAAACCTTAATTTAAACCCCCGTTCCTCAATTCTTGTAAGATTCATGAAAAAAGAAGCACTTAAAAGTACACTTTGAGGACTCTCTTCTCCTTCCTCTTTTCCATTTTTTGCCTTTTACAGTCCCTCTGAGGATAAGAGAGAATAAACTCCAAGTTACTGTCTGGGTGACTCAATCCTTCTTCTCCATCTCCTTTATTCTTCTAATAGTCTCTCAAATGCTCCAAAGAAATGAGAACACATTGAACAAGTGCTCTCGTGAAGCTGAACCACCATTTCTTCTCCCAAGCCTGTGAATAACCCACTGAAGGGTCCACAAACTCTGTGTTCCAGTCCAAATACAGAAGCAGGTATACCACACTCCAGGTTAAATACACCTGCTCTTCTGCCCATTCTAATAGTCATTTTTACCATGGAAGACTATGTGCATCATGGTAGGTTTCACTGAGCCTACTCACACAACAGCACGACACTTGAAGACATCAAATGCCCTGATATCACATTTTTAATTTTCATAAACTTACTGTGATTACTACGTGTGTGCTTTCTATCCTACACTCCCACTCACATTCTGACACAGAACACCCTCTTACACATATACCTTTAACTTTTAGGAAACAGGCATGGAAGTCACCCCTCTTCCTGTTCTAATGTGTCATAGATATAATAAGCTAAATTTCAGTGCAGGATAAGCTTTGTCCATTTTTTTGGTTCAGCTAATACTCAGAAGTTTTCCAGCTTTTAACATTTTACTCTGCTAAACAGTTTTGTGTACTTCATAGATGTATAGAGGTTTTTTTTCACTTCATCAAACAAAGTTGAATAATAAATTTTTATGATTTGCATATTTTCCTAAAATGTAGCATTAATTTGAGGAAGAGTCTTTCAAACTTAAAAATAAAGAGCTTTAAAGCCAGCAAAGTTCACTAATATAACATTCTCATGAAGACTCCCAATAGAATCTCTTTAAATTAAATACTTTTATCATTCATATATTTAAATACCATAAATATCAATGGCACCAAAATAATAACAGCATTTGAGACAAAGTTTGTATTTGAGAATACATGGAGGAAACATCACGATTATGTAAAAATATTTTTAAACTATATAAGGTTAGCTGAGTTTCCAAAGTATGTATTTCCCTTCATTATACGCTGCAGCTACGGAAAATCCTCAAGAGAATTAATATGAACTTATGATAATGCAGCCTGCAGCACGGTTTTGTTTTGGTTTCGCCTGTTTTTGCTGACAATGCAATTCAAACTAGCCTCTACTAATCTTTACTGAAGGAGTCAGATTATTCACCTATAAACATGCAGCAATAAAGTGTCATTCTTTAGTCAATACCGACTACTTAACATCTTTCTCTTTTTTCCCCCGGTTTGGATCTCTAGCTCATTAGATCGTTACCTGATAAATAGGAGAGGGTAATGAATTGAGAAAATAACTACGTACCTTCAGAGAAAACCTGCCCGATAACAATAATCCATTAGAAAACTGGCAATATCCTCTGATCTATTGCCCGCAAAGCTATGACTTGATGGAGAGTTTCATTCCCTGGGCTCAGTTCTCCAGAAGAAAATCAGCACAATTTAAATATTTCTTGGAATGTGACAGCTCTCCAGATCCCTGGTTGCATTCTGTTCCCCAGGGACGGCAATCTGGTGTTCCTGTGTGCATAGAGCAGTGAAGATGAATTGAAAATGCTTGAGATAAATTAGGAATGGCTAAGTTAAAATTGTCTCTGCTCCAGACTCTCTCATCTGCAGTCTGTAAGCCTGTTTTTCTGTGAAAAAGCTAGATGGCAGGCTGCCTCAGTAAGTTCTTCTTAAGCGACACAGAGCATTTTCAATGAAGAAAAATTCTCCCATTATCTAAGCTAATGTGACTGCTGCTAAATCTAGTTTCTAAAGTGTCTACTGGCATGAAATTCATTTTCACTATTGCTTTCTTTCAAACTACAGTCTAGAATCCATACTATCATGCTACATACATTTCTATCTGATAGAAACATTTAAACTTTTCAGCTAACATATTAAATCATATCCCTTTTGCAGTTTTAAAGATCATTTGTGTACAGAACATGCCTTCTTTAGGTCCTAAAGCCATTTTGCGTTATTGTATAATATGTAGAAGGTTTTGTTTTAAATTGTCATATGTTAATATGAATAATTGTATTTTTTATTAACAATCACTTCTTTTAATTCAGTTCCATAAAGAAGTGCATAATTTTCAACATTAGTTATAATGCAGAACTTATATACAAATAGAAAAGGGGATGTGGAATCCTAATAAGTGACCATAGAAGTAAATATTGACTCTTTGAATATCATCGTAAAGAAAATAAGATGTTCCAAATTAAACCATGCTTCATAAATTATTCTCCTTCTAAATTAAAGCAAGTCATTTTTGAATTCTGTTTATTTCAGTTGAATGATCTGTTGTGATATATTTTTTCTGCTGAATTAGACAATTCTTTTAGAATTTTAATAATATTCTGGATTTGAGACTCAGTACACTTTACTTGGTGTGTTGGAAATACACAAAACACAGAAGGGTTATCAAAATTTTCAGCTATATTTCTCTACTTGCATTTTCTATATGAAACACTTTTTACTTTATCATAAAGGACAGTTAAGACTATCATCACCCATGAGCTCATGTGCATGTTTATTTATGCTGCTAAAAACAAAACAAAACAATATTATCTTTCTATAACTCTCTTCATGGCATTCTGTAATGCTCTATGTCTGGTTACTTCTTCTGTAAATAAAGGGTTCCTTCCAAGACAAAAATGAGGTGTATACATTGTGAGGGAAGCACAGACGATATAGTGACCTGAGAGCCAAAAGATAAAGCAAATTGAATTTTTCCTTTTTTCTCCACCCACCCTGTAGCTGTGGCTGATCACTTTACTCAGGAAGGTGGAGGGAAGAAGAAATAGGAGATGTGAAAGGAAACACCCTAGCAAATGCCCCAGCCTTTCTCCCTCTTCAGAAGTGGCAACTCTATAGCTATCACTGGGGAAAAAACACAAGAAAGTCCAAAAGAATTAGCTTCAGTATCCCAGTCGGGAATTACAGTTATCCAGTAGATTTTCAAAGACCACAAAAGAAAAGGAAAGGAAGAAAGAAAGGGAAGGAGGAAAGCTACTTATCATTCTCAATTGCTGTTTTTATAATGACCATGGTGTTTAGGGCTCAAGATACATAAAGCAAATGAAAAATGATAGAAGTTAATATATCTAATAGCCGACCATTGAGTGCTATCCAACTGCATTGTACACATGTGTATTGAGCATCTCAGTTAAAATAACAATTACAGTAGTGAACAAGGCACATACTTTTAAGAGTTTCAGACGTATATCTCCACTTATAAATTATCAATTTTACTAACACTATATCACAGCAATAAATTCAGGAACTCATGCAATTATATGTGAGTGATACCTGAACTATTCCTGGGGTATTAGGTCTTCTTTCTTATAGGAAGTAACATTTAGGAAAAGACTAAGTAAATCCTGATTAAAAGGATAAGGATTATTTCCAGGCACTGGGAACAAAACCCCAGGGGAAATATGTATATTACATTTGGATAACTGAGGGTAATTCAGTATTGCTCAAGTGTAGAGTGAGGTATGAAGGGCATATAAAGAGATGTGTCTAGAGAGATAATGAGTCATTTATGCTATATAAAGGAGTTTGGACTTTATTTCTGAATGGAGAGTCATCGAGGGCTGTTAAATAGAGGTGAAAAATAATCATATTTGCATTTTAGGAAGATCACTCTTCATGTCATGCTAGTAAGGTAAAAAGCATCACCACATACCTAGTTTGCCAAGACAAAAACTTAGCAGTCATACTATTTACACCTTCTTCCTTCACTTCAAATATCCAGATTATTATCAATTGATTCTACCTTCTTTAAAACCTTTTGTTATTTCTAGCTTTCATGGCATTATTTCTAGCTTTCACCATCTCTTACCTGCATAAAGACAAGAACCTTTTATTTCACTTCCGTTTCAAGTACTTTCCTACTTCAACACCTTTTACCTAGCTGTCAATTCTTTCTAGAGTATACATGCTATATTATTCTCCTGCTTACAACAATTTATTTACTCATCATCACCTGAAGAATAATGCCCAAGTCTTTAAGATGATCTGCAAATGTTGGCTCGAAACTGTGGGAGCATCTGGGATGTAGTCTGAAACTGACCCCCATATGCAAAGGACAGGGAGAGACAGAAGAAGCAGGGCACTCCAATGGGTAGATTGCAGGTTTAATAAGCAAGAGAAATTATGTAGGAGGCTTGTCTTGAGTGGCTGCAATGAGGAGCTCTCCATACCTGCCCTAAGCTTAAAGGTTTCCATAGAGGCTTTAACTGGACTCTCCCAAGGCTGCATCCCACAGCAGTACATTCACTCCAAGGACAGAAGAGGGTGCGAAGAGCCTCGGACTGCTCAGGTCCACTCAGGGTCAGAGGTCACATCCTCTTGATGACCTCCTCTAACAACAAGATTTGACTGTGTTGCTTTCTCAATTGACACCTACCCTGACAAGATTGCAACCTTATGGGGAAAAACAATGATGAACCACATCGTTGGATTTTACCTCTAAGACCTCTACACATGCTGCCGCTTGTACCTAGAGTGTTTCACTAGAACTGTGGAGGTAGAGATTTCCTTTATATGGAATTCCTACATATGGAATGAAAACATTCCAAGTTAAATATTACTTGGTCTTTGAAATCATCCTGATTCCCTCAAATAGAGTTAATTTTATGCTCTGAGCTAATGCTTGTCTTGTGATGGTTTGGTGACCATCTCAGTAAAGTCAATTTTCACGTAAAATATATATTCCTTTTTGGAAATCATTCTCCCCTCCCCTCTCTTCTCTTTAGATTTCTCTTTTTCTTTCTTTCTCCCTCCCTTTCCTCCTTCCTTAGCAGTTTATGACTGCTTTTCACTTTCATATATCTGTGTTGATTTATACATTTTGAGTTTGTGGTGAATATGGCACACCTCAGTTCTCTTGTCATCTATTTTTTTCCTTATATTTTCGTTTATATTTTTCCACTTCTCTCTTTTACTACTTTTCCCTCCTTTTTTTTCTCTTTTTCATTTTGTCTTCTATATTTTTCTATACCTCTTGTGTCTTTCTGTTTTGCATGTTTCCTCCATTTCTCCCCTATCCTCCTCTTTCTTGATCCCTTCCTTTTTTAGGTTTTTATTTAAATTCAAGTTAGTTACCATACAGTATAATATTAGTTTCAAGTGTACAATATAGTGGTTCAACACTTCCATACAACACCTGGGGCTCATCACAGCAAGTGATCCCCATCACCTATTTCACCCAACCCCCACCCACCTCCCCTCTGGTAATCCTCCATTTGTTCTCTATAGTTAAGAGTCCCTTGCTTAGAAGGGACTTTTTCTTAGAAGAAAAAACAAGACCTTGAAACCATCTTACTAAGTTTTGGAGAAATATACTAAAAAATTCTCCAGCTGATGAACATTCTCATTTTCATATTCTCTTCAATTAACGTGATGCAAAGCTAAGTTGTGGTAATGGTTGCATTTCATTTCCATTACATAGTTGTGTTACAGGTCTACAGAAATTCGCTTTTTAATTATTTTGTTATTAAACACCTGGTTCTCTGCAAGATCTTTGTAAAATACTACTTTCCCACTTGCAATTTCAATTAATATATAAAGAGACTGAATGTATACTAAAATTAATTTTATTATTAATAAATGATAAAGCAGAGAGAGAGGGAGAGGGAGAATCTCAAGCCGGCTCTGCTCTGTCAGTGTAGAGCCTGACATAGGGCTCAATATCACAAACCATAAGATCATGACCTGACCCAAAATCAAGAGTCAGACACATAATTGACTGAGTCACCCAGATGACCTCCCACAAATTATTTTTATTAGCAATAATCAGAATGGAGATTTATTTCCTTTGTCACTATACATGATTTTTAAAATAATTCATTTTCTCTTAGTTTTATTTTAGCTGTAGCAGTCTAAAAATGTGGCTTATTTTATTTAAAAAAATCAATCAACATTTAGACATTTTTAAATTACATTTTTAAATTTTAATAACTTATTTATCCTGCAAAAGTTATTAGAGTGACTGACTTTATAACATGGAAGATGATTGCAACATGATGAAGTTAAAAATAAAATAAACATAGAAATAGCATCTTGCTTATAAATAATGCATTTATAAATAAAAGAGACATAAGTTAGGTAGATAAGAAATATATATATGTGAGGTTTAATAAAAGACAACTTATATATAACATCTTTCTAAACTGACAGCATTGAACAGAAAAAGAGACTTGCATTAAAACATATAATATTGAACTTAGGAATAAACTTAACAAGTGAGGTAAAAGCCTTGCACACCAAAAACTATAAACATTACCATAAATAAATAAATAAATAAATAAATAAATAAATAAACAAATAGAATAAAGAGGACAGAAATCAATGGAATCTCGTGTCCATGAATTGGAAATTTTAATATTGTTAAGATGTCAATGCTACCAATGTTATCTACAGATTGAATGCAATTCCTATCAAAATCCCAATAGTATTTTTGGCAAAAACAGAAAAATCCATTCTAAAATGCATTTTGAAACTCAAAGGTTCTCAAATATCCAAAATAATCTAGAAAACAGAAATCAAAATGGGAGATCTTACCTTCCTGATTTCAAAATTGACCACAAAGCCACAGTCATTAGATGGAGTGTGGTGTTGACATAAAGACAGACAGATAGGACAGAAGAGCAGAGAGTACAGAAATAAAAATTTGCATATATGGTCAAATGAGTTGACAATGATACTAAGATCATTCAAGATAAAGGGCAATCTTTTTAACAGATGGTGCTGGGAGAACTACATGTCCACATGTGAAAGAATGAAGTTGAACACTTCTAGCATATACAGAAATTCACTCAAAATAGATCAAAGACTTAAATATAAAACATACAATTATAAAACTGTAAGGACATAGAGGGAAGCTTTGTGACACTGGATTCGGCAATGATTTTTTGGATATAACATCTGGAGCTACTGGACTACATCAAATTTAAAACTTCTGAGCAAGCAACACAATCCAAAGAATGAGAAAGCAATTCACAGAATAGTAGAAAATATTTGAAAATCATATATCTTATAAGGGGTTAATATTTAAAACATTTAAATAATTCATACAAATCATCACCAAAAAAAGCAAACAACACAATTAAAAAAATAGGTAAAGGCCTATAAACATTTCTCTAAAGAAGATATACAAGATCAATAAGTATATGAAAAGATATTCTATATCACTAATCATTAGAGAAATGTAAATCAAAACCACAATGATATGACATCTCACCCTCATTAAGATGGCTACCATCAGAAACAGAAAATAAAAAAGGTTGGTGAGGATGTGGGGAAATTCAAACGCTAGTGTATTAGTAGGAACGTAAAATACTGAAGCTGCTATGTAAAACAAAAGGCAGATCCTCAAATGTTAAAAATAAAATTACTCTATGATCTAGCAATTTCATTTCTAAGTACATACCTAAAAGAACTGAAAGGGACTCAAGCAGATATGCATGGACCCATGTTCATAGCAGTATTTTTCACAATAGCTCAAAGATGAAATCAACCCAAGTACCTAACTAAGAATTACTGTATAAACAAAACGGGGCACCTAGGTGGCTCAGTTGGTTAAGCATCTGATTTCAGTTCAGGTCAGGGTCTTGAGGTGAGCTTGAACCCCACATCAGGCTCCCTGCTGTCAGCCCAGAGCCCATTTCAGATCCTCTGTTCTCCTCTCTCTCTGCTCTCCCCTGCTCATGCGCTCACTCTCTTCCTCTCTCTCTCTCTCTCTCTCTCAAAAAAAAACAAACACTAAAAAAAAAATGTGGAATACATATGCAAAGGGATATTATTTGATTTTATAGGGAAGGAAATTCTGACCCATATAACAATATGGATGAATCTTGAAGACATTATGCTAAGTAAAATAAGTCAGGCACAAAAAGATAAATTTTAAATGATTGTACTTACATGAGGTACTTAAACTAGTCAAATTCATAGAAACTGAAAATAGAGTGGTGATTGTCAGGGATCAGGGAAAGAAAGACCAAGGAGCTCTTTTTTAATGGGTATAGAGTTTCAGGGTGGGAAGATGAAAAAAGTTGTAGACATGAATACTGGTGATGATTGCACCATGCTGCTGAACTATTACACTTAGAAAGGTTACAATGATAAATTTTATGTTATATATTTTACGATAATAAAAAAGTGCAAAAGTAAATATTAAATCTTTACTGATATGATGAAAAAAATCAAAGGTGAAAAATTCTAAATATTTTTCCAAGTGTAAGGTATTTTTAAAATCAAAGCATCAAACATATATGCTGTTTTCTGTATGACATAGTAATGGTCTGAAAAACCATGATTCTTGTTTTTGATTTTTTAATTTAATTTTTAATTAAGTTTAATTTTGTTTTTTTTAATTTATTACCATTTCATCATAAAATAATGGAATAAAAATATTGCTTCTTTAAGAATGTAAATGTCTAAATACAAACCTAAGTTTTATTACTTCTTTTAACAAAAAAGTTTATACTTTGGGGTGCCTGGGTGGCTCAGTCAGCTGAGCGTCCAACTCTGGCTCAGGTCATGATCTCACGGTTCGTGAGTTCGAGCCCCACGTCGGGCTCTGTGCTGATGGCTCAGAGCCTAGAGCCTGCTTCGGATTCTGTGTCTCCCTCTCTCTCTGCCCCTCCCCAACTTGTGCTCTCTCTGTCTCTCAAAAATAAATAAATGTAAAAAAAAAATTTTAAGTTTATATTTTCATTGTTGAAAAATATGAATATATGAATAAAAAGAATAAAATGTATAAATTCCACCACTGTTAACACCTTAAGGGTATATCCCTTCCTCCAGTCTCTTTTTCATATATATGTGTGTGGTGTGTTGTGTGTGTGTATACACATATACACACATATATACAAAATAAAATATTACTCTCTCTCTAAATATAAATACAATTTCCTGCATGTATATGAAGATTACATGTATATATGCATATGTACAATATATGTACTGTATATGTGTACACACACACTTATACAAAAGAGAGAAAGAGAATATTTAGTTTTGCAAGATGAGAAAGTTCTGGAGATAAACTGAACAATATAAATGTATTTAACACTATTTAGTTGTACACTAAAAATGATTAAGTTACAAATTTGTTCATGTGTATTTTATTACACATTTATTCAGTTTAAATTCTGAAAATCATATAATAAATATATTTTTAAAATGCTTTCAATGGAAGATGAGTTTCAAAAATCATTGAAGTAATCATTTATTAAAAGAATATATCTTCACAAAGAGTCCATGATAAGCTTTGGAATTCATATTAATATTATAAATCAAAGTCTATATGAAAGAAATTTCATTTTGTCTTTTCCTTAAATTAAACTTTTTTATTGTTTTTTGGTAAATTCAGAGTAATTTTGCCAAACAACAAACTTACTGTTTTTTGTTTGCTTTACAGAAGGTAAAATATTCTTGATAATTTCATTAAAAATGTGCAGCATTTCATGTTAGACATCATAACGTTGACTAAATAACAGTGTCTGTTATATTCAAAAAGGTGAAATATTAATACTTAAAAGCCTCCATCAATAGATCCAGCGACAGACACCTCACTCACAAGCAGCTTCAGGGAAAATATATATGAGCTATCTTAAATTTCTTTAAATATGTGAACCCTGACATCAAAAAACAATTCAACAGGATTAGCAAACTATATTTTGATCTTCCAAATTTAAATGAGTTTCTTATTTATCTTTATATTCAAACACTAAAGATAAGAGCTTCAGCCCAGTTATCTATTAACGAATTGTTAGTGATTTCCATGAAAATAGAGTACATGGCTTGAGAAAAATTTAATACTAATCCAATAGCACTGACATCTTTGATTCAAGAGAATTTGATTTTATTATAAACAATTAACTGTTCTACCAGAGAGTATTATTTAAAAAATTCTTAAACTACTCAGAAGTGTTTTCTAACTAATGTTAACAGTTTATGAATTAAATAAACATGACTTAAGAGATCCCTTGAACTCCATTGCCAGAATAATACACCTTTTGCAGGTACACAAACTATCAAAGCACAACATAAAAAATAAAAATACACTTTCTAAATTAAAATAAATATATACATATATATAGAAAATAATGGCAACAAATTTCCAACCCAAATGACTCGAATTGCTTCTGGCTTTCAGAATTGCTATCTGCTCTATATGTCATCTATGAATGTTTGGATACATTTCTGGATAGAAATAAGTAGTTTAAAGAGTTAATATATCAATAAGGCTTATATAAGATGTAAGCTTTTAAGTCAGATACGAAAGATATTAAAACAAATAGTATTTTAACCCTAAAGTGACAATTACATAAATTAATTTGTTGTCAAATATGTTGTCAACACACTAAACATTCTAGCGTAAACTTTAAAAACTTAATAATTTGTGATATATGTTCTTTCATGGATCAAAAAATACTTCAGTGAATTTTCAAATTTAAGAAAATATGGGGCGCCTGGGTGGCGCAGTCGGTTGGGCGTCCGACTTCAGCCAGGTCACGATCTCGCGGTCCGTGAGTTCGGGCCCCGCGTCGGGCTCTGGGCTGAGGGCTCAGAGCCTGGAGCCTGTTTCCGATTCTGTGTCTCCCTCTCTCTCTGCCCCTCCCCCGTTCATGATCTGTCTCTCTCTGTCCCAAAGGTGAATAAACGTTGAAAAAAAAAAAATTAAAAAAAAAAAAAAAAAATACAAACGTGTAAGAAAAAACTATGCACCTCATGTGGGCAAATAATGTAATTTCACATAAAATGATGTCAAGGCCATGCTCAAGGCCAAAAACACCTTTGGAATAATTTCATGTTATTATGCAGGGCAGGAATTCTTTGCAATAGGCAGAGGTTTTATTTCATTATAGAGAGTGGAAAAAAAGTGTTAAAATTTATACACCAATAGCCAACTTTATTGGATCTTCTCTTAGACTGGTAAGAATGCTGAATGTGATAATCATGAAAACAAAATATTCTTCCCTATTGCCAAATTACTGAGTGCAGAGTTTCTGGACAACCATTTCATAGTATTTTCTAAGCTTTTTGAATGTCTTTTGACACCAGTGAAATACAAGATGTGTGATATTTCTTTTGAGGTGAGGGACTTTTAAAACCATGTTCATTTAAATTTGTGAAAAACAAAAACAAAACAAAACAAAAAAAACTTCATAAATCATACACTTTAATCCTTTTTTTCTTTACTCCCTTGTTTGGTGTGTTTTCCAAAGTCACTGACAGAAAATCTACAATCAACATTTTTAGTGTGTATTCATTTCATAAAACCAAACTATGCCCTCATCTATGGAAAAAGCCTAGAAATATGTATACTTTTACATCATGTTATCCAATCACACAAAAATTTTAATAACTATGTTAAATCATTGTGTGAGGTACTCCAAGTGATAAGATAATTAAAAAAAAATACTAACCATTCCTATGAGAACTTGGAAAATACAACAGGAAACTTAAAATCAATCAAATAGGTAAAAATTGCACATAAGGCAAACCATGCTATAACATAAAAGAGTTGTAAACAAAGTGCAATTAAGAATTCAGGGGCACCTGGGTGGCTCAGTTGATTATGCCTCTGACTTTGGCTCAGGTCATGATCTCCCGGTTTGTGGGTTCCAGCCCCACATCAATCTCTGTGCTGACAGCTCAAAGCCTGGAGCCTGCTTCAGATTCTGCCCTTCCCTCCTTGCTCACTCTCTTTCTCTCTCAAAAATAAACTTAAAAAGAAAAGAAAAAAGAATTCAAACCAGGGAGGCAGCTGGTGACTCAGTCACTTCAGTGTCCTATTCTTGGTTTAGGCTCAGGTCATGATCCCAGGGTCATGGGATCAAACACTACATCAGGCTCCACACTCAGAACACAGCCTGCTTGGGTTTCATTCTCTATCGTTCCCTCTCTGTCTCTTTCTCTCTAGCTCTCTTCCTTTCTCAATAAGTAAATATTTAAAAAAAGAAAGAATTCAAACCAGGGATTTGGTAGTCACTAAATATATTGGGCAGCAGCAAACTTGAGAAGAAAATAAAATTACTTCAATAATGGTAGCAGGCTATATCCTACTTAAAAGAGCAAGGTCAAATCTATTTTTCACCAGTGGAGTGAAGAACCATAGTATATTAGGGAAAGTCTCATTCAGTCTCTTGAAAATAGCCATGCAAAACACACAAGGGACTTAGAAACTATTAAAATGCTTCTAGTTCTCTAACATATTTCCCAAATTCAACAGGCAATGAACAACATCAAAAGGCCTTTACAAAATCATGCAGAAGTTCTCAAATATGAAAAGTTAATCTCTAAGAAACTGTATAAGTAGATATGCCAGTAACCCTAAAGAACATTTTACAGTTTGCACAGTGAATCACGTAGTTGGTTTAATGAAATATACCAAATCTGAAATGACCAAGTCATTTTTATTTATTTTTAATTTTTTAAACTTTTATTTTAGAGAGAGTGAGTGGGGGAGAGGAGCAGAGGGAGAGAGAGAATCTTAAGAAGGCTCCACGCTAAGTGTGGAACCTGACATAGGGCTTGATCCCATGACCCTGGGATCATCATCTGAGCCAAAATCAAGAGTCAGATTCCCAACTGAATGCACCACCAGGCACCCCACTAAGTCAATTTTAAAATGTATTAAATAAATGGGGCACCTGGGTGGCTCAGTTTGTTCAGCATCCAACTCTTGTCATCAGCTCAGGTCGTGATCTCACAGTCATGGCACTGAGCCCCATGTCTGGCTCCATGCTGAGCAGAGCCTGCTTGGAATTCTCTCTCTACCCTCTCTCTCTCTCCCTCCCCCACTTGCTCTCTCTTTCTCCCTCTCTCTCTCTCAATAAATAAATAAACTTAAAAATAAATAAATAAATAAATAAATAAATAAATAGTATGAAATTAAGAAAAAAGTGATTATCAAACAAGTTTATGCTCTCTAGTTAGGCTATAAGAACCATCAGTCCTTCTATAGAAGGCATTTGAACTATGAATACACTCCCAAGTCATCATTCTAAATATTTTAATATGCTTACAGGAAGTTTTAATTATTATCCAAGCCATTTCAAATTCAATTTTACTGGCCAACCAAATACACATAACCTATCATTAGTGGAAAATTTCTCAAGCATTCTAATTAATAATGAACTCTCAAAGAATAAATATTTGATCCAAAAATAATTAAATAAACAGCTGATTATAACCATAATAAGAAAATTGGAAAGGTAGCCCACATTAAAAAAAAAAACACCTTTCAGAAATCTATAGCATCTGCATGTTGCTTAATTTGTCAATAAGGAGAGTAAAAGACCCCATAGTATTAAAACTACAAAATTGTTTTCATAATTTTATTAAGGAGATGGGATATTGTTTCTTTCCCAGATAAATTTTATATTTTAGACCAGTTTTAGGTTTATAAAAAACTAACAATTTTACAGTTCCCGTATACCACCTCAACTAATTTCTCTATTATTAAAGTTTTACAGTAGTATATCATACTCATTGTAATTAGGGAACTAATATTGACACATTATTAACTAACTTCTGTAATTTATTCATATTGCTTTAGTTTTTACATAATGCTCTTTTCTTGTTTTAAATTTTAAGAACTCATCTAGCATCCCACATTACATATATTATCTGTACCTTCTTAGGCTCCCCTTGATTGTGACAGTTTCTTACAGTTTCATTGTTTGATGGCCTTGAGAGTTGTGAGCAGTACTGGCCAGGTGGTACAATGTCCTTTAATTGGTATTTGTGTAATGTTTTTCTCATGATTTACCGTTGGCTTATGAGCTTTGCAAGATAGATGGCTTAGGTAATGTACGATTTTTGTCTTATCATACCAAGAGTGCATAAAATAACATGACTTACCACCGTTTACATTAACTTGATCACCTGGTAGAAGGACTGTTAGGTTTCTTTAAAGTTTTTTTTTTTTTAATTCCTTGTTTTAGTGTACTCTTTGGAATGAATTCACCATGCACAGCTTATACTTAGGGAGTCATTCTTCACCTCCTTGAGGGCAGAGTACGAAATAAGTTATGTGGAAATTTCCCACAGCTTTTTCTCTTCTCAGTTTATATCTTAAGCTGATTATTTATGTTCATATGGACTCATAAATATTTATTTTAAACTTCAAGTTGTCATCTAGCATTTATTCATTTATTTTTTTTTTTCAACGTTTATTTATTTTTGGGACAGAGAGAGACAGAGCATGAACGGGCGAGGGGCAGAGAGAGAGGGAGACACAGAATTGGAAACAGTCTCCAGGCTCTGAGCCATCAGCCCAGAGCCTGACGCGGGGCTCGAACTCACGGACCGCGAGATCGTGACCTGGCTGAAGTCGGACGCTTAACCGACTGCGCCACCCAGGCGCCCCTATTCATTTATTTTTAAAGAGGTATTTTTTTAAGTAATCTCTACATACAACATGGGGCTCGAACTCACAACCCCAAGATCAAGAGTCATATGCTCTACCAACTGAGCCAGCCAGGCATCCCTATAATCCAACAATTATTTTCTTGTTTAAATTTCCCAGCTTTGGACAATGGGACCATTTTCAGTTGCCTCCTGTGTCCATCTGACATACCCTCATTGTTGTGGGATTTTTTTAACACTTCCTCATTTGGGGCAACTATCAGATGCCCCAGACTAATTTGTATGTTTCCTACTCTATCCTACAATCAGCCATTTTTTTCCAAGGATACCTGGTGAAGAACAATATTTAAAAATAATATCTGGGTGCTAAAGGTGCTCATCATTACTGAGATGTTCTTGCCTCTTAGCACTCTAAGCTAACTGAGCAAAGAAATATATATGTGCATTCTAACCCAGGTATCTACACACATCTAGAACATATCTATACAAGAAATGTAGTAATCCGTGTCCACAATAAGCTACAGATGAATTTATACAGATTCCTTCTACTACACTCCATTAGCAAATGGTTTATTCTATCACCCTCTCACCTGGTCCAGGTAAGCAGATCTTTGCTCATCTGTCAACTCAAACTCCAATCATGATATTCTTGACACCAACCATTAGCCATTCATTCATTTAATTGTTAAAACCATTATACATGGATAGTGGTATCAGAGTTGTTAGTAAGTACCCCAATGGAGACAAATTTATCATCTAAAGTACAGTGCTCACATACAGACTCTAATTATCTCCAGAATTAATTAGGTCAGCATGTTTTACCTCCACCCCTCTTTGAGTGAGACTGTTTCATAAATTTGCAATCGAGTTAGATTGTTTATCCCTTCCACATTATATCCTGGGATGCCTAACCTCTAAAAAATAAAATTATGCTTGTATATATTAGGGTTCACTATGTATTGTAAATTTCTATTGTGTTAGCAAATATATAGTGATATGTATTCACCATTAAAGAATTACAAATAATAGCTTCACTGTCCTAAAAACAAAACCCCACCTCTTCTCTTTCTCCCTGAAACCCAATAAACCAGTGATGTTTCTACAGTTTATAATTTGGCCTTGCCAGAATCATACAGCATGTATTCTCTTCATACTGGCATCTCTCATGTAGCAATATGCACTTATGATTCACCCATGTCTTTTCATATTTTGACAGCTCATTGCATTCTATCACTGGGTATTATTCCACTGTATTGATGCATCCATAGTTTGTTTATTCATTCAATAGCAACTGAAGGATATATTGGTTGCTTCCATTTTGTATTAATTATAAAATTATAAAATTATAAAATAAAGCTTCTATAAAAATATAAAACTGTAAGTAAAACTTCTATAAAGATTTACATGCTGGTTTTCACAGGGACATGATTTTTCAAACCAGTTGGGTAAATACCAACAAGTGCAATTTCTGGATCATTTTTAGCTTTGTAAATCCATGTACAATGGTCTGCCAATGTGTCTGCATCATTTGCATTCTCACCAATAATGAATGAGAGTTTCTAATGCTTATACCTTCACCAGTGATTTATATTGTAAACTTTTTGGATTTTAGCCATTCTAATATGCGTGTTGTACTAGTTCATTGCTATTTTAATTTACAATTCCCTAATAACAAATGATTTTAAGCATCTTCTCATGTGCTTGCTCACCACCTGTATATCTTTTTTTGCTGAAATGGCTATTCAAATCTTGTGCCCTGTTAAAAATTGGGCTGTTTGGTTTTTTCTTGTAGATTTTAAAGGTTTTTTTGTTTGTTTGTTTGTTTACAACTTTTACATATAAAGTTTTATCACATATGTGCTTTAAAAGTATTTTTCCTGGGTGCCTAGGTGGCTTGGTCGGTTGAGCAACTGGCTTTGGTTTGGGGTCATGATCTCATAGCTCGTGAATTCGAGCTTCTCTGTGTTGACAGCTCAGAGCCTGGAGCCTGCTTCAGATTCTGTGTCTCCTTCTCTCTCCCTTCCCGACTCACACTCAGTCCCTGTCTCTCTCTCTCTCTCAAAAATAAATAAACTTTAAAAACATATTTTTTTCAAAGTATTTATCCCAGTGCATGGCTTATATTTTTATTCTCTTAACAGTGTCTTACTTATTTAATATTAATAAAGAACAACTTGGGGGACGAAGATGGTGGAACAGCATGGAAGTTTTTCGTGTGTCTTGGATCCATGAAATACAGCCAGACCAACACTAAATCATCCTGCACACCTAGAAAACTGATCTGAGGATTAACACAACAATCTGCACAAGCTGAACCACAGAATTCAGCAGGTACACAGTGCAGAGAGGTGAACTGGGGGAGAGAGAAGCCGCAGAGGTCAGGGAGATGCTTTTGCATGCAGAGAGGACGGAGACAGCGGGGGAAGGGGAGAATATGGGAAAAGCATCCCCCCAAAAGCAGCTGGAGAGAAAGTGAAAAAGTGGAAACAGCCTCAGGGACTGAACTAAAAAGGGAGAAAGGAGAAAGGAGAAAGAAGAGGGTTTAAATTCCATTAAGACTATAAACAGGGGGAACACAGAGTCAGAAACTCCACAGCTAGATACCTGTCAGTGCTCTGGTGGGAAGGGTGAATCCCCAGGAGCAGAGTGGAGTCGGGGGTTCTTCAGGCCAAACAGGGAGAGGTGATTCCCCTGCTGAAAAGACACCTGGTAGAGACTGTGTGGGTTCCCCCAAAGGCAAGGCCCCAGTGGACCCAGGATTCCACATTCGCTGGTGCTGGAACAGGGTCATTAAGGGTGAAGCCTGGTGCCAGATGTGTATTGTGATTTTCCATAATCCCTGAAACACTGCTGCTACACTATCTCACAAACTTTTTCTGGGGTGGGCTGGCATCCGGCAGCAGTCTCTGGGCATTGGAAGCAGCACGGTCTCACAAACATTCCTGGGTGTGGCTGGCACCAACTCATTGCTTGGTGAGAACCTTCTGCAGATGGGCAGAATGAGTCGAAGCCGCAGTCCCTCAGAAGTAAGGGGTTGAGAAAAACAGACACATCAGAGACAAAACTCAGGAAGAAGTTGCTGCCTGGGCCTTGGTCACTGACTGTGTAAAAGCAGGAAGTGGACGGAAGCCAAAGACAAAGGACAGGTATGGGATTGCTGATCAGGGAGAACAGAGTTCCGATACTACAGACTGGGTACCTGGGTGATGACATTTTCACAGTTCCCACGCATGCGAATGCTTACTTACAAGCACCACAACAATCCACCCCAGTAAGCTAAGCAGCGCTATCTAGTGGAAAACGGAGCCATTACACTATGCCCCACGCAACTAGGCCAATCTCGCTTTTGAGGAACACAAGTCTCTCTGCCTACTTAGTTTATGGACTATAAAGCACTTCATAGTTTTACTTCTAGGGGAAAATGAAGTAATTTCAGTCATATTTCAGTCTGTTTGCCGTTCCATCTATTCAATTTTCTTTATTTTTTTCTTTTTTCTTTTTTCTCTTTTTCATTTTTCTTTTTCTTGAATACAGAAGGAGAAAAGATTCATTTTTATTTTTAATTTTTATTAAAAATGCTTTCTTTGGGGCGCCTGGATGGCGCAGTCGGTTAGGCGTCCGACTTCAGCCAGGTCACGATCTCGCGTTCCGTGAGTTCGAGCCCCGCGTCAGGCTCTGGGCTGATGGCTCGGAGTCTGGAGCCTGCTTCCGATTCTGTGTCTCCCTCTCTCTCTGCCCCTCCCCCGTTCATGCTCTGTCTCTCTCTGTCCCAAAAATAAATAAACGTTGAAAAAAAAAAATTAAAAAAAAAAAATGCTTTCTTTAATTTTTTCTACTATATTTTTTACTTTTGTGTAATTTTTTTTTTCAAATTCTATTTTACGTCAATCATTTCATTATAGTCTACTTCATTATGTTCATTTTTTCAAATTTTCTAATGATTTTCCTTTTTCTTTTTCTTTTCTCTCTCCTTTTTTCTCTAATCTGTTAAGTCCCTTTCAACACCCAGACCAAAACACACCCAGGATCTAGCATCATTTTTTCGATTTTGTGTGTGTGTGTATTTTTTTAATTTTAATTTTTTAATTTTAATTTTTTATAATTTTATTTTCTTTTACCTCATTAATTCCTTTTCTCCCTTCAAAATGACAAAATGAAGGATTCACCACAAAAGAAAAAGCAGGAAGAAACAACAGTCAGGGACTTAACCCACACAGATACAGGCAAAATGTCTGAACCAGAATTTAGAAACACGATAATAATATGAGCTGAAGTTGAAAATAGATTATAATCCCTTTTTATGGAGATAAAAGAAGTAAAAGCTAGTCAGAATGAAATAAAAAATGGTATAACTCAGGTGCAATCTCGAATGGATGCTACAGTGGCCAGGATGGATGAGGCAGAACAGAGAATCAGTGATAAGAGGACAAATTTATGCAGATAAGAAAGCATAAAAAAAAGAGGGAGATTAAGGCAAAAGAGCACAATTTAAGAATTAGAGAAATCATGGGGCACCTGGGTGGCTCAGTTGGTTAAGCGACCGACTTCGGCTCAGGTCACGATCTCGCGGTCCATGGGTTCGAGCCCCGTGTCAGGCTCTGTGCTGACAGCTCAGAGCCTGGAGCCTGTTTCAGATTCTGTGTCTCCCTCTCTCTGACCCTCCCCCGTTCATGCTCTGTCTCTCTCTGTCTCAAAAGTTAATGAACGTTAAAAAAAAAAAAAAAAAAAAAAAAAGAATTAGAGAAATCAGTGACTCATTAAAAAGGAACAACATCAGAATCATAGGGGTCCCAGAAGAGGAAGAGAGAGAAATAGGGGTAGAAGGTTTATGTGAGCAAATCACAGCAGAAAACTTTCCTAACCTGGGGAAAGACAGATTATCAAAATCCAGGAAGCACAGAGGACTCCCATTTGATTCAACAAAATCCGACCATCAACAAAGCATATCATACGCAAATTCACAATTACTCAGGCAAGGAGAGAATCATGAATCCAGCAAGGGGAAAAAAAGTCCCTAACCTACAAGGGAAGACAGATCAGGCTTGCAGAAGACCTATCCACAGAAACTTGGCAGGCTAGAAAGGAGTGGCAGAATATATTCAATGTGCTGAATCAGAAAAATATGCAGCTAAGAATTCTTTATCCAGAAAGGCTGTCATTCAAAAGAGAAGGAGACATTAAAATTTCCCAGACAAACAAAAATTGAAGGTGTTTGTGACCACTAAACCAGCCCTGCAAGAAATTTTAAGGGGGACTCTCTGAGGGGAGAAAAGATGAAAAGAATAAATAAGTAAAGACCAAAAGCAACAAAGACTAGAAGGGACCAGAGAACACCACCAGAAACTCCAACTCCACAAGCAACATAATAGCAAGAAATTCATATTTTCCAGTACTCACTCTAAAGGTCCATGGACTAAATGCTTCAGTCAAAAAACATAGGGTAACAGAATGGATAAGAAAACAATATCCATATATATGCTGTTTACATGAGACCCAGTTAAGATTTAAAGATACCTTCAGACTGAAAGTAAGGGGATAGAGAACCATCTATCACGCTAATGGTCAACAAAAGAAAGCAGGAGTAGCCATACTTATATCAGACAATCTAGACTTTAAAATAAAGACTGTACCAGTGATGAAAAAGGGCATTATATCATAATTAAGAGGTCTATCCACAGTAAGACCTAACGATTGCAAACATTTATGTGCTAAATGTGGCAGCATCCAAATATATAAATCAATTAATCACAAACACAAAGAAACTAATTGATAGTAATACCACATTAGTATGGGACTTCAACATCTCACTCACAGCAATGGACAGATCATCTAATCAAAAAAACAACAAGGAAACAATGGCTTTGAATGACACACTGGACCAGATAGATTAACAGATATATTCAAAACATTTCATCCTAAAGCAGCGGAATATACATTCTTCTCCAATGCACATGGAACATTCTCCAGAATAGAGCACATACTGGGACACAAATCAGCCCTCAACAAGTACAAAAAGATCGAGATCATACTGTGCATATTTTCAGACCACAATGATATGAAACTCAAAATCAACCACAAGAAAAAAAACTGGAAAGGTAACAAATACTTGGAGACTAAAGAAAATCCTACTAAAGAATGAATGGGCTAACCAAGAAGTTAAAGAGGAAATAAAAAAGTTCATGGAAGCCAATGAAAATGATAACACCACAACCCAAAACCTCTAGGACACAGGAAAGGCGGTCATAAGAGGAAAGTATATAGCAATCCAGGCATTCCTAAAGAAGGAAGAAATATCTCAGATACACAACCGAACCTTATGCCTTAAGGAGCTGCAAAAATAACAGCAAATACAACCCAAAAACATCAGGAGACAGGATTACAGCAGAAATTAATGCTATTGAAACTAAGAAAAAAATGTAGAATAGATCAATGAAACCAGAAGTTGGTTCTCTGAAAGAATTAACAAAATTGATAAACCCCTATCCAGTGTAATCAAAAAGAAAAAGGAAAGGACCCAGATAAATAAAATCAAGAATGAGAGGAGAGGTCACAACCAACACTGCAGAAATTCAAACAATAATGAGAATATTATGAGCAGTTATATGCCAATAAATTGGGCAATTTGGGAAGCAATGGACAAATTCATAGAAATATATACACTACCAAAACTGAAACAGGAAGAAATAGAAAATTTGAACAGACCCACAACCAGTAAAGAGATCGAATTAGTAATCAAAAATCTCTCAAAAAACAGGAGTCCAGGGACAGATGGCTTTCCAGGGGAATTCTACCAAGCATTTAAGGAAGAGTTAACACCTATTCTCTTGAATCTGTTCCAAAAAATATAAATGGAGGAAAACTCCCAAAATCTTTCTATGAAGCCAGCATTACCTTGATTCCAAAACTAGGCAAAGACCCCAATAAAAAGAACTATAGACCAATTTCCCTAATGAACTTGGACACAAAAATCCTCAATGAGATACTAGCCAACCAGATCCAACAATACGTTAAAAAATTTATTCACCAGACCAAGTGGGATTTATACCTGAGATGCAGGGCTAGTACAATATCCACAAAACAATCAATGTGATATATGACATCAATAAAAAAAAAGGACAAGAATCACATGATCCTCTCAATAGATGCAGAGAAAGAATTTGACCAAAGTAAGCATCATTTCTTGGTAAAAACCCCCAAGAAAGTAAGGATAGAAGGATCATACCTCAAGATCATAAAAGCCATATATGAAAGAATCACCACTAATATCATCCTCAATGGGGAAAAACTGAGAGCTTTCCCCCTAAGGTCAGGAACAAGACAGGTACTGACACTCTCACCACTGTTATTCAACATAGTATTAGAAGTATTAGCCTCTGCAATCAGACAACAAAAAGAAATAAAAGGTATTCAAATCGACTAGGAGGAGGTCAAACTTTCACTCTTCACAGATGACATGATATTCTATATGGAAAAGGGAAAAGATTCCACCAAAAGACTGCTAGAACTGATTTATGAATCCAGAAAAGTTGCAGGATATAAAATCAATGCACAGAAATCAGTTGCATCCCTATACACTAACAATGAAGCAACAGAAAAAGAAATCAAGGAATTGATCCCATTTACAGTTGCACCAAAAACCATAAAATACCTAGGAATAAATCTAATCAAAGAGGTGAAAAATCTATACACTGAAAACTACAGAAAGCTCATGAAAGAAATTGAAGACATACACACACAAAAAAGGAAAAATATTCCATGCACCTGGGTAGGAAGAACAAATATTGTTAAAATGTCAATACTACCCAAAGCAATCCACATATTCAATGCAATCCCTATCAAAAGAACACCAGCATTCTTCACAGAGCTAGAACAAATAATCCTAAAATTTGTATGGAACCAGAAAAGACCAGGAATAGCCAAAGCAATCTGGAAAAAGAAAACCAAAGCAGGAGGCATCACAATCCCAGACTTCAAGCTATACTACAAAGCTGTAATCATCAAGACAGTATGGTACTGGCACAAGAACAGACACCCAGATCAATGGAACAGAATACAGAACCCAGAAATGGACCCACAAATGTATAGCCAACTAATCTTTGACAAAGCAGGAAAGAATATCCAATGGAATAAAGACAGTCTCTTTAGCAAGTGGTGCTGGGAAAACTGGACAGCGACATGCAGAAGAATGAACCTGGACCACTTTCTTACACCATACACAAAAATAAACTCAAAATGAATGAAAGACCTAAATGTAAGACAGAAAGCCATCAAAATCCTCGAGGAGAAAGCAGGCAAAAAACTCTTTGATATTGGCCACAGCAACTTCTTACTCAACACGTCTCTGGAAGCAAGGGAAACAAAAGCAAAAATGAACTATTGGGACCTCATCAAAATAAAAAGCTTCTGCACAGCGAAGGAAACAATCAGCAAAACTAAAAGGCAACTGACAGAATGGGAGAAGATATTTGCGAATGACGTGTCAGATGAAGGGTTAGTATCCAAAATGTATAAAGAACTTATGAAACTCAACACCCAAAAACCAAATAATCCTTTGAGAAAATGAGCCATAGACATGAATAGACACTTCTCCAAAGAAGACATCCAGATGGCCAACCAACACATGAAAAAATGCTCCACATCACTCACCATCAGGGAAATACAATTCAAAACCACAATGAGATACCACCTTACACCTGTCAAAATGGCTAACATTAACAACTCAGGCAACAACAGATGTTGGTAAGGATGCAGAGAAAGAGGAGCTCTTTTGCATTGCTGGTGGGAATGCAAACTGGTGCAGCCACTCTGGAAAACAGTATGGAGGTTCCTCAAAAAATTAAAAATAGAACTACCCTACGACCCAGAAATTGCACTACTAGGTATTTATCCAAGGGATACAGGTATGCTGTTTCGAAGGGACACATACGCCCCAGTTTTTATAGCAGCACTATCCACAATAGCCAAAGTATGGAAAGAGCCCAAATGTCCATTGATGGGTGAATGGATAAAGAAGATGCGTGTGTGTATACACACACACACAAAGGAGTATTACTCAGCAATCAAAAAGAATGAAATCTTTCCATTTGCAACTATATGGATGGAACTAGAGGGTATTATGCTAAGTGAAATTAGTCAGTCAGAGAAAAACTTAAAACATAGAACAGATGAACATAAAGGAAAGGAAGCAAAAACATGGAGGGGGACAAAACATAAGAGACTCTTAAATATGGAGAACAAACAGATGGTTACTGGAGAGGTTGTGGGAGAGGGAACGGGCTAAATGGGTAAGGGGCATTAAGGAATCTACTGCTGAAATCATCATTGCAGTATATGCTAATTTTGGATGTAAACTAAAAAGTAAAATTGAAAAAAAAAAGAATAAAAAAGTGAACATAAATTCCATATATATATGAACAACTTGTCAAATTTTCTTCCATCAATTTTACTTTGGCGTTATAGCTAAAAACTCATTAATAAACTCCAGTTCATATAGACTTTCTTCTATATATCTTTTGTCTCTTCAGACTACGTCTTTTCTTGACTTTTAGCATACCTCATAATATTTTGGTAAAAGCCAGATATATTGAGTGATAGGAACTAAGGCAATTAGACTCATCATATGAAGGTTTATGGGGTGTCTGGGTGGTTCAGTCAGTTGAATGTCTGACTCTTGATTTCACCTCAGCTCATGATTCCCAGTCCTAGGATTGAGCCTTACGTTGCAGCAGGATTCTTGCACAGAGTCGTTACTCTAAGGGTTCTCTTTCTGGGAAACAACTTTATTCCTGCCAGCATGGCTCAGTTGGGTTTCTACATGAAGAGTTGAGCCCCAAACGCCAATGTGGCATAGTTTTTTACATATTTTCTACTTTGTCTCCCGTATATGGTAACACACAAACGTGTAGTCTGATTAAGTGGTCTCATGTTGAAAATTCATGAGAGATGTTGTCATGTATGTGTATAACCAGGTTGCTTGAGGGTTTTTTTTTCCTTTACTTAATGAGGGGACCCTACCACAGTGTCAGGCTTTCTGCTGAGTGTGGAGCCTGCCTGGGATTCTCTCTATCTCTCTGTCTCTCTCTGTCTCTCTCTCTCTCCCTCCCTCTGCCCCTCTCCCCTACTCACTTTCTGTCTCTCTCTCTGTCAAAGACAAAGAAGTTGTTTTGTTTTTCTACCCCTGCCAAAGCCACAAGAGGATCTTTCTTGACCCTGTACCTTGAGTACCTGGTGGGATTCCTGAAGATAAAACCCACAAAAGCTGTCTCCTAAGACTGTAGTTCCAGAAGTTTCCCAGTCTCAAGCTAGTTGGTCTACTTTTAGCCTTCAACAATTCATCCAAAAACCAATTAAGTGTTCCTGACCCTTGTAGCTCCAATGTGACTTCTGTTCCAGGTAAACAGATCTTGGCTGTGAGTCTAAGCATTCATCCTCTCTCCGGATTTCAGGGTGATAGTTTGCCCCACAATCTCATATATCTGATGGATTCAACACAATTCCTTCCTTCATTTTCATTTTGTTCAGTTGTGTTGTTGTTGTTGTTATTGTTGTTTTATAACAACAGGAGCTGGCAACTTTCAAGCTTTTTACAAGCTAGAGCTGAAACCAGAAATCCTTTCTGTTTCTTTTTTATAACTCCAATCATTAAATATGTGTTTCATATTTCAGATTTTAAAATGTTTGCTAGAATGCAACATTGCAATAACATCTCCTTTTATAAGATTTTTAAAAGTATGAAAATATAAATCAAGTGGATCATAAGGGGTGAAATAATAATAAAGGAGAAGAGATGGTTTCACTTTCTATGAATGTGATTTAAATTTACAATGAAAGTTTATTTGATTTTTTTTGTATGCAATGTAACATACTTTTAATTGTAAATCATTATTTCTGTTCTATTTTCTCATTCTAACGTAATAGCATATAAAGTAAAATGGATATTAGCCTGTCAAAGAAAGTGTTTTCACAGAGAAGAGTTTTCAAAAATAAGTTCACTTATTTTTTAAATAGTGGTCTGTGTAAAAATCTTCATTCATAAGCAATTTGACATACATACTTTAAAGATCTGCTAAACAAATTAAATAAGATGCAAAAATTCATGGTCATTTTAAGGAAATACAGATGGAACTATCAGACATGCATATTTTCGCACACTTCAAACCAAAGTCTTTGCAAAGGAATATCCAGAATCAGTCTTCAACAGCTGACACTAGCACAGTACACAGTCAGTGCATACTATTTGTTAAACTACTGTAAGATATCAGTAATATTTGCTACCATCATCACCAATAATGAGAATGGCACACCAAAAGTTTCTCTAGAAATAAGATATTATCACTAAAGTTCCTATCTTATATCATCTTCTATCACTTAATATGACAAATATCCATTGAGTGACAACTATATTCTAGGTAGTAGGTCATGCAGAGAAGTTACAGCATTATATATGACAGAAATATGACAGAAAGGGCTCTTTCTCATCCAAAGCTTACAGTTCAGTGTACACAAATGCTCTTCTCGTCGAATATTGCCCTTCTTACACTGCAGAAGTTCTTTGTTTACAATTAATATTTGGCATTTAGTCATTCTGGAGGAGGAAATCAAAGATGATGTGAACCTTCTATGCAGTCCACCTTTCCATGAATGTGAATAAAATTTGGGGAACAAAAATATTCAATCCTAGAATGGCTAAGGCAGAATGTAACCAATATTTTCATAACTGCATATAACACAGAAATTCTGCTTTGTATTTAAAAAGATAATATTTTAGGGAGCCTGGGTGACTCAGTCGGTTAAGCATCTGACTTTGGCTCAGGTCATGATCTCTCAGTCTGTGAATTTGAGCCCCACGTCATACTCTGTGCTGACAGCTCAGAGCCTGGAGCTTGCTTTAGATTCCGTGTCTCCCTCTCTGTCTCTTCCCCACTCACACTCTGTCTCTGTCTCTCTCTCTCAAAAATAAACAAACATTCAAAACATTAAAAAATAAAAATAAAAAGATAATATTTTAATAAGGATCACTACATCCCAAATAAAAAAGAAAAATTCACTATAACATTTAAAGCAAGTGGAAAGAGATGATTTCACTAAAACAGTATCCCATGCACTTTGCTTTTATCTTGTGTTGTATATATGTAAAGGAATATTGTGCTGAGGGTATACTGGCGAGCTTCAAGTAGGACATAGAGCCTACTGCCTTGAAATAGCCATATTTTTGGAGTTTCAAACTAAGAAGTATTGCCAATGACAAAATTTGGTGAAATATGGATTTGCACTAAAAAAAGAAAAAATGAAAGTAGACTGAAATGAGAAGACTGACTTAAGGTGGAGAGAGGAGTTTGTAAGTGGGAAGATGGCTAGCCTACAGTAATTTCTTCTTATGTTCTTGCTTGCCACCTCCAGCTTGAATATATGTAAGGTTTAAAGGAGTTAAAAAGGAGTAAACAGTAACTAATCCTCACTCATTTTCCACACTTACTCTGAAGCAGCTGTATAATAATCTTTAAATCCTTGACATTACTTGATTATGCAGTTTAATTAGCACACTACACGTGGCTGAATATTAAAGGTTTTTTTAATCTCCTATCTCAGACCACTTTTCAAATCACATTTCTGAATGCCCTAATTTTTAATAACAATACAATAAACATAATCTTTACATAAAAATATTTTAAAAGTATGTTTTTTCACAATTTCACCAGAATTCTCATTCAAAATTTGATATTGTTTCGCTCCTAAAAAGATTTTTCTCAATAAAAAATCAATTTATTGTATGTGATATTTTTGATAAAACACATGTGAATATGTCATTTGTTTTTATATGATTATAATCTTAAGTATATAAAGGAATTTTCACAGGTCACAAGATTATGAAACTTCTTGAAACATTTTAAGAATACATTCCAGGAATAATTATGTGTTTGATAAGCACCGGAGTTTACTTAGAAAGAGCTTGTATTATATAGAATTTTATGTTTTTTGCATCAGAGAGAGTAACATATCATATGTGCACATGTGGGGATTGCATTCATATACATGCACACACTTATATAACTATGTGATATATTGAGTTTGTCTTATGACTTCAGTGTTTATCTCTAGTATATGAAAAAAGGAATTCTTTTTTTTTTTTTTTTTTTTTTTTTTTTACGTTTATTTATTTTTGGGACAGAGAGAGACACAGCATGAACCGGGGAGGGGCAGAGAGAGAGGGAGACACAGAATCAGAAACAGGCTCCAGGCTCCGAGCCATCAGCCCAGAGCCCGACGCGGGGCTCGAACTCACGGACCGCGAGATCGTGACCTGGCTGAAGTCGGACGCTCAACCGACTGCGCCACCCAGGCGCCCCAAAAAAAAAAAAAAGGAATTCTAATATGATAATATTTCCTTATGTGGGTCAAAAAACCTTTCACACATATCAAATTAATACCAATTTTGTGTTCATCATTATATTCCAAGTTACTGAAAGGAAATTTTCATCAGCTATAACATTAGTTTTTCATGGTAAACTTAAGTTATATTTTAAATCATTACTCTCATTTCAAACTATTACTGTTGTATGTTTGTGTGTTTTTTGTCATGCATTTTGCCACCTATACTTCTGCTGCTAAAAAATAAATATTGTTTCTTTTACAATCCGGTTCACTGATGTTTTTATTTTTAGGTGCATCAAATACTTATATCCCACGTTGTCGTAGTTTATAAATTATAACTTTGTCCTTTGAGCTACATTTTAATTAAGACCGTTTAAGAAGTGTGCTGTTGCTAGAGAATACCCCAATAAACACTGACATTGTACTTGATTCTGCCTTTCGGAAACATTTTTCTACCTCTTATGAGAAAAGTCTAGATTGCCCTTCCCCGCTTGGCCAGTATATACAGGGGGCAATGGTTTGCTTTCGCGAGCAGAGCTTCTAACACCCTAGAGAAACATTGAGGAGCATGGGGTGAAGAGTGTGGTGCTACAAAATAGGATCCATGGAGTAACACAGAGATGCTATATTTCAAAGCTTCTTTAAACAAGCTGCACCGAATAAGGAAGTGAGAAAATACTTCCTTATTAAATATCACTTACAGCTATTTGGTAAATTTTCACAACCAAAAAGCATTGGCAATGATACCAAAATACTCAATTCAATCCCCCAATCCTATTACTATACTATGCATGCTGATTGGGGCACATCCCTGCTACTGGTGTGTGAGGGGCTAGCCACACAGGAGGGACCTGGGATAAAGAGAGAGCCTTATTTTCTCCACTAAGGAAATGACATGTAGTTCTACATTTTGAAAGTGTTCTCATATGGCACTGCAGACATATAGCCTATATGTTTTGTAACAATTATTATCCATGTATCAGTCTAAGGAAATAACACAGAAGGACTGTGTGGGTATTTGTATGCATTTATTCTTATGCTCAATAATTTTTTATAGTGAAGTCCCATTACCATATCCAGAAGGATTCCTTAGCACTTGTAGAATAATTTTATTGGTAGAACATGTAATATTTTGAAAATTGTTTCCTCTATCCACTCCCACAGCTGTCACCCACAAAACCCAGATTATTTCTTTCATGAAAGTCAGCGTGACATGTTTTTTGTGGGAGTTCACATAGCAGTTTCCTCAAACTCTGGCCTCGTCCATCTGATTTATCCTGCTTCCATTTCTAGTAACACCTTTACAACCCATGTCAGATTTCTAGCCCCAAATCTACTCATTTTATAAATAATTTTTAGCTAACCTTACATCTTTCAGACTATTTCACTAAAGAAAAAATATATGAATGTGCTAGAGGATTCTATATGAGATATCCATGACAAATAATGTCTGAATAATCATCACACATTTTGAAAGCTACAAGGAATAAATGTATATAATTAAAACTCTAAGACCTCCTAAAGTAAAATGACATCTATGTCATTATCAGATGACATATGTACACCTATGTCAAATAACAGATATATGAATCTCTTTATTATCACTATAATAACTAGTGTTAAAAGTGTCATTTGTTCAGCTGCTGTTAAATATATCTAATCCTTTTAGTTTTTAAATTTTGAATTGTATTTTACACTGAATTCTATGTGCCTATATACCAATATATGCCAATAATCCTTGCACTTAGTACACAATTCAATATAAATTAACTACAAAAGAAAGTTTTTATAATTTCATATGCTTATTTTAATTTTATTTGATATACAAGTATATATTTAAGTACTATTTAATACAAAGTATATTTATATTAAAGTATACTTTTGAAAATTTATTAAAATATTGATATATTAATTTGTAGCTAAAATGTTGGTAGATACATGTATGTAAACAAGTATAATTTATGTAAATGTATATATTTATACAAAAAATATATAAGCAAGTATAGTATCATGTAAAAGAATCACCAAATGTGATTAAAATTTTAAAAAATGATAGTAGCAAACATATAAGGAATATATAGAAATGTGTCTGTATTGTTAAAAGAAACATAATAAAATATAGCCTTATAAAAGTAGCTATATGGTGGTATGTAGGTCAAGAAGAGCTATTCAAATTTAGCGCTAGAACAAACACAAATGCTGACATTTGCATTTGTAGAGGTATAGGGGTCCTCTGGGCCAGATATCTAGAAATGGAATCCTTAGGTTTCAAGGAAAGTATGTACAGTGTTCCAAAGTAGTTGTACCAACTAACACTCCACCTGCAGTGACTGAGTGCTTGCTAACCCACATGTAATCATTACCAACATCTGTTTTCTAAAGAATGCACATTTAGTGAGTACAAAATAATGGCCTCTGTTACATTACTCTGATTCTTGATATATCTATCTCCATCCATCCATCCACCCATCCGTCTGTCCGTCCATCCATCTCTATCTCCACCTATATGTCAAAGTTTATAGGCAATGTGCACTTTCTCTTCAAAATTATTTTTATTTTACTATTTTTCTAGTGTTTTTTTTTCTTTTCATGTTGATTATAAATGTTCATTTTATTTTCTATAAAGTAACTAATCCTTCAATAATTAATGTGTCCCAAGAGAGTTTGTGGCATTTCTTTTCACTTTCCTGAGAGATTTGTTTAATAATAGAAGTTTTGTAATGTTAATGTTGGATAATTTATAAATATTTTCTTCTGCTTATTTTTTTATCCGGTATAAGCAATCCTTATAAATATCACAAATATGGTTTCTTTTATTTAAAACATTTAACATACTTATATATTTACATATTTTCTTTGAATTTTAAATGTATATTTTGTGATGTAAGGATTCAATTCCATATTTTCTCATGCTATCACCAGATACTTGGAATAAAAACAAGAAATAAAGAGATGGCCTTTGTTTCTCTGTCCAACTCCATCTTTGTCTTATCAAGTACCGTTAAAAGTACTCATTCAAGTGTCACTTGGCTATTTGTGGACATTTGTATTTGCATTAAAATTTAAGAAATATCTTGGGGCGCCTGGGTGGCGCAGTCGGTTAAGCGTCCGACTTCAGCCAGGTCACGATCTCGCGGTCCGTGAGTTCGAGCCCCGCGTCGGGCTCTGGGCTGATGGCTCAGAGCCTGGAGCCTGTTTCCGATTCTGTGTCTCCCTCTCTCTCTGCCCCTCCCCCGTTCATGCTCTGTCTCTCTCTGTCCCAAAAATAAATAAACGTTGAAAAAAAAATTTAAAATTTAAGAAATATCTTGTCATCAAAAATAAATAAACATTAAAAAATATGTCAAATACTGCAAAATATATTTGTAATTTTAAAGTGATTTCATTGAATCTATAGATCAATTTGGGGAGAATTAAAATATGTTCTATGATTAAGCTTTTTGGTTTAAGTGAATGGTATATTTCTATATTTAAGATTTTTTTATAGTCTTAAAATTTTATCCATAAGGTTTTGCACATTTTTATTCTTATCACCATGTACTACTATACTAATGTATCATATAAGATAAATAGCATTTATGCTTAAAAATGGTCATTCCTTTTTCTTTTTTTTTTATTTTCTTTTTAAAAATGTTTAATGTTTATTTTTTGAGAGAGAGAGAGAGAGAGTGAGAGAGCATGAGTGGGGGAAGGGCAGAGAGAGAGGGAGACACTCTGTGCTGAGGAGCATAGAGCCCCACTCTGGGCTCAAACTCAAGAACAGAACCTCGAGATCATGACCTGAGCTGAACTCAGATGTTTAACTGATTGAGTCACCCAGGCATCCCATGCCTCTTTTTCTTGTGGGAACTTCTTATGAGTGTTGAGTCAATACATGAGTTGGATTTGGGTTTTTTGGTTGATTTAGGCTCTTAAGTGCACATCTGACTTCAAATTCCTACGGCATTCCTTCGAATTCCTTCATGTTTTATGTTGGGATTGGATTGGTAGGTTTTTTTCATATTTCTGCCCTATTTTCAGCAGTCCCTGCATGGTACGGAGGGACCCCCTCCATCTCCATGCTCTTGCCTCATCCCTAGTATTTGACTACTGTTGAGGACAGAGAGGGATTCTTAATTCTCCTATTCTCTCTTCAGAGGCCTCTTATGTAGGCCATGTACACTTGGAGCTAGATGATTTAATGTAGATGTAATGATATTCAGTCTCATTCTCTTAATCTTTTTTAGGCTGTTCATAGTAGAAACCCAGTAATTTTTTGCTAACAAGTATGAAACTATTAATGCCAGTTTTTATAAAGTAAAAGGTTTCAGGGACAAAACCCTTTCCTAGAAGAATTTTTATTTAACAAATTACATTACCTCCTTGCCCTTATTTGTAAACAAAGAAATCTCAAATTTTAATTAAAAAATCCAAACTACAATTTATATAAGAGTGTAGCATTTTCAACTCTCTCGTCTAATACCATCTTTGCTAGCATAGGAAATAAATGTATAGGACTTTCCACAGAGAAAAAATAATGACATTCAAAACACATTCCTTTTAGAAAAGTTATATATTCTCATTTCAAGAAAGCAGTCTCAAGAACAATAAACATCAACTGGGAAAGACATAACATTTAGATGAAAAAAAGTGTTATGTCTAATTTATTTATAAATGACTTTTCTACATATAGTAAAATTTGATTTGAATACTTAGGAGTTGGACTCAAATATTCATATTCTGTATTCATATAAGCTTTTAAGGGGTAATTATCTGTACTATTGTCTAATTGGAAATTTAAAGATATTCTACTTTATAATATGGTTGAATGTAGTACAGCAAAATGAGCCCTCATTAAATCCAAGAATGATCAAAGTATTTTAAGTTCTGGACATAGTTAAGTGAATATTGAATTAATTATTTCTTCAAATAAAATCCCTAAGGATCTATAAAACATTCTAAATATCTTCTCTTTCTGCATTATCCACTTGAAATTTGGAAAATGTTTCACATTTAGTTGTAGAGTACCAAGTTATAAGCTATTCTTTGGAATTCAATGAGGTAAGCAGTTGTTACTTGAAAGAATTTAATTAATTTTAATGTGATTTATTAATTGATAAGCTGTAGAAGATATATGATTTCCTAAATTTCCAAGGAAGGTCATTTTCAAATCTAGATTTTTTTTGTCCCTGAAAAACTTTAATAATAATGACATCAACAACAAAAAACAATACTAACAGTGTTGACTCTTACCCTATGACAGATACTGCTTAAACTCTAAATATATTATCAAACATATCAAACATATTTTATAGATTATGCTCTGAGATATGCAGTAATTTGGCTAAGGTTACAAAGTTCATTAGTGGTAAAGCAGCATTGATACTCAGCTTGATTCTGGTGAGTCTGAGCCATTAACCGTTATATCCTATGGACTCTGAACCAATTACCAGGTTTTCAATAGGACCTAATATATACTATATTCTCCATGTTCAAAATAAATACTTTAATGGAGGTCATGAGGGCCATCACTATGGCAATAACAGTGACTCTTAATTATTCAAAGTGAGAAAAAAAATGTTTTCTGGGGAACTTTCATGTGGGTATTTTAATAAAGAAATCACTTTTCCATTTTTATAACCTTTGAAATGTAAAATACTTTATGCATCACTAAAACTTGGATTATCATATTTTCTTCACCATAATACTGTGAAGATCAATATACACTGTGACTTGTTCAAGGCCATAAAGGTAGTAAGTAAAAAATCAGGAACAAATATATGATGAATCCCATGGTTTCTCTACTCCACCACATGGCTTCTTCCATGTGTGAAAATTTGCAGCAGTGTTCTTCACTTCATATTCAATTTATCATTCATGTCAGGCCAGAAATACAGAAATTTTTATTTATTTATTTATTTTTTTTATTATTTTTGTTTAATTTTTTTTAATGTTTATTTATTTTTGAGACAGAGAGAGATAGAGCATGAACGGGGGAGGGTCAGAGAGAGAGGGAGGCACAGAATCTGAAACAGGCTCCAGGCTCTGAGCTGTCAGCACAGAGCCCGACGCAGGGCTTGAACTCACAGACTGCGAGATCATGACCTGAGCCCAAGTCCGACGCTTAACCGACTGAGCCACCCAGGCGCCCCTATTTTTTTTTTTTTAAAGAAAAAGCACAAGTGTGGGAGAGGCCGACAGAGAGGGAGACACAAATCTGAAGCAGGCTTCAGGCTCTGAGCTGTCAGCACAGCAATGGCCAGAAACTTAAACGATCAATTAAAAATAAAAGGTGGGAAAATATTTTTAAAAAATGATGTGAAATTAATATCTATCACATACCCAAGTTAAAAACTATTTAAATCAGAGATTGAGACAGAAGGCATTGGCTTGGAAGATAGTGACATTATGATGACAATGATGAAACTAGTAAGAAAATTCAAACTGGTGATTCTAACCACAAATTCATAAATAATCCAAAAAGAGTCCCAAATAATGTCATCTGAGTTAGAAACCATTTGAGAGAGAGAGGTATGTGTGTGGGCATGTGTAATTATAATATATATATATATATTATATATATATTAATATAATATATAATTATAATATAATTAATATAATATATTAAAGAAAAAAAATATCCAGTTACCAAAATGTGTACCACATAGTGAAGAACTTCTTTTTAAAACACACATAAAAATTACACCCTTCTGGACAGTCCTGCTGCATCTAGGAATTTAACTCACAATAGTTTTAATTTGTCAAATTTAGAAAGGCTTTCTGAACCTATTTAGGTCAAGATCTAACATATGTTATATTATGAATAATTTTTTTGGTACATTAAACTCTGACACAAACTCCTAGAGATTTTAGCAAAACAGACATATTTGTCTTTACTGTAAAAGGGGATATGACCACAGGGCAATAAAAGTTCTATATAGTAAGAGGAGGTCAGAGTTCAAATAACTCTAAATCCAACGCCTTATTTATTTGGGTACCACTTTCTATTAAATGTTAAAAAAAATCCAATACGAATATAGAATTAAATATAGTTTTTCCCAATTTTCCTCTCAGGAAAATGTTCTTCCACTTGCTGGACCTATTTTTCTTTTCTGCTCTACCTCACTTTAAGCTTTGATATATCTACATAATTAACAAGAGCTATAGATTCTATCTCCCCTTTCCACCTTGCTATTTTAAATTCCATTTCCCTCTGGTATTCTTTATGGGATAGCTCTTATTAAAAATTCAGTTGCTACATATAATTATTTATTTGATATGTTTCCATATCTAGGAAAGAGCAAAGTAGTTCTCATTAATACTTCAATATGCATGATGTGGAGTAGATATTCACAAATGTATTTTGAAAGAATAAATTCAGTTTAATATTTCCATTCACTTGTAGAAGATGATGTAAAAGGGCGGTGGACTAGATAATCAAGCCAGAAGTATGATGTTTCAGAGAAATGTGAGTGACAAAGGGAACCAAACCACCAGCAGAATCCTCACCTCACGTTCACCATAGACGGGACATCATGGATAACCCAGCATTTTCTCCACACTAATTTAGGTCACCATTTCTTCCTACATTAGTGGGGATGTGGTTAAGACACATAGGAAACACACTACTTTTGCAGACTTTAGTCCCCTGGGGTTCTAGTAACAAACCATTCAAGTCTTAGAAACATATACAATTCATGCCTTTAATTTGTTCCAATGGCTAAGGTAAATTTAAAAAACAGAAGACTAATTTTTTCCGAAAAATAACATTAACATTTCCAAAAATTAACTAGTAATTTTAATATTGTTAGTGTGCTTTCATTATTAAAGTCAAGTTTCCTGGTTTTTCTTTAGAAAATTTAATGATTCAATATTCTAATCACTATCAAAAAAATTTAAATAAATATATATATATATATATAGTGTTCAGTTACAATTTAATTATTTTTGTCGTTGTTACTGGTCTGAGTCCATCTCATTCTTTCAAATAAAGTAGAGCTATCTATATAAGTATTGAGGAACAAACATCTTTCTACAAACTCTGAGGAAATTGTGCCACTGCCTTTTACTAAAATAGTTTCAGGGAAAAAAGCATGAAATTACGCTAATATTGGATCCTTTATAAATAACATCTGTTTTCTGCCTAGATACCCTTAACAAAATATTCTGTATTTTTAATAAAATAATAAAGGAAAAATATGTACATATTAATCTTGTTTTCATTATTTTGTCTGGAAAATGAAACCTATAAAATTTATAGTAATCAAATAAACATAACTTAGCTATCTAATCAAATATTTTTAATAAAATAAAAAAGGAAAATATTTGGATATTAATCTTGTTTTCATTATTTTGTCTGGAAAATGAAACTTATAAAATTCACAGTAATCAAATGAACATAACTTAGCTATCTAATCAAATGACTGATAGGGAAATTTAAGTGGTACAGAGGAGTACCAAATTGGGATTTTTTTTTATATTCTAATAATATAAAATAACATGTGCTACCTACAAAATAAATTTCAACTAGAGGATAATAAGAAAAAAATATAATTGTCTGTTAGTGATCCTTTCTGAAATAAGTATCTTTAAAATGTGTTAGCCTTTAAGAAGAATATTTATGAAATTCTTTTACATATTTCCTTGCAAGCAGAGGAAAAAAATAAGAAATACCCTTTCTGACCTTTTTCTCTTGACTTACAGTATTTTTATTTCCTCTTTATGAGAGAAGTTGTATATTTAAAGGAAGCACTTATTAGCTAGTATAAGTGTCCCAACTTAAGAGAGTATACTTCCCTTTCTTTCTCTTTGGTGGGATGCTGCATTATTTCTCTACTGCTCTTACACCCATACTGTCTCTCTTCCATAACATTGCGTTATTCTACTCTAGTCCTCAGAAATTTTCTGGAAGCATAGTCAGAGAATGAGATCAAAATAGGATCTTTAAAATCTGGGTGTTTTTCCTTCTATAAAGCAGGCTATCTACCATTGCTATTTTTCTATTTTAATACCTCATGAAGGAATACTTTGTAGTCTGTTGATTAACTTTTTATTGAAGTCCAAGATAACTTACAAAATTCATTAAGGCTTAATTTAACAGAGAAAAAATACTGTGGCCATAGCACACAAATAAAAATATTGATTTATTTATAGCACTATATATATCTGCTTAGCAATAAAAGTGCAGCTGTTGTGATTCACTATTCATTGATAGAATTCTTTCTCTTTAGAGATGTAAATGAGAAAAAAAATACGTAACAAATTCTAGAGCAAGTTTAATGCACTTGAATTACTAAAGTCAGTAAAAATGAATATGGATATTAACCCCAAAATGGATTTTAGAAAAATGGCTTATTAAAACCACTTTTTCTTTTTCTTTCTCAGTTTTTGATAACTTACATACTCAGAGGATCATGATTAATTAGGTCAATGTACTGCGACAGAATAGGAATTGTACTAAAAATAAGAAAACTTGGTTTATATCAGTCATTGCCACTCTAAGTTGTGTGAACCCTCAATATGTGTTCTCCATTGTTATTCATTCATTTAAATACCTGTTCAAGAGCTATCACCACTTATTATCATCAGAGGTAAGATCTCAGCCTTCACATTGCTTACAGGTTCTCAGATGCGAAACAGACACTTAAAAAAAAAAAATTTGAACAATAGAGAAAAGTATGGGGTAAGACAGAAGCACAAAATAAGGGGATATAATAGTATAAGAGCTCTGGAAGACATTCAGGAGAAAGCAGATTTCTAATATACTTTTAAATCAAAAGTGGGGAAGCAGGGTCTACAGAATTGAAGAGACCACAATGTTGAAGTCTGGAAGTGAGAAAAGAGCATGGTCCATGTATGGAACTAAAATAAGCTTCATTAAGTCTACAGTGTAGAAAACCTCAACTGTGAGCTTATCTCAATTTAACTTTTTCTCTTGTATTCCAGGCTACTAGAGACCTTACAATACTCTTCTAGGTATATGCAATTAAAGAGTATGCTAGAACTGAAAAAGTTTATCATGGACAATTTCAGATATTTTCATCTTCTTAGCTTAGGATTCAGAAGTAAGTCCTAAAAAGAAAGAAAGAGTGAAGAATAAGTGAAATGTAGCAAATGAAGAAATTCCTTGGCTTATTAACACATAATTATCACCAACAATTATGAAATAATAGGTATTCATTCATCCTCTAAATATTTTGATTTCTAAATACCATCTATTTGGGAGCTATAATCTGTATCAAGTATAAAAATATACCATTTTCATAGCATTCCTTCCTAGCTTCTTAGCAATGGCTCTTTGAAGTCTTTCTCCGTTCCTCATAAGGATGGCAAACTCCCAAATTCATAGCTCAACTTTAATTTTTGATGGCAGTGACACATAGATTGTAAGAAGGCTTTGAAGCAGTACAGTAGTTAAGAAGAGAAGAAGAGAATCAACAATAAAAAAAAAATGCAACCCAATTTCAGGGAGAGCTGTTTAAGTTCAGTGAACAGAGTCAAAAATGTGCAAGCTCCACTTAGGCGTATATCAAGCATGCCTCACTGCATTTAAATGAAGACTGAACGTATGAAAAAGGTGAAATAGAAAAAGATCTGATGAGATACTTCTGTTCAATTAGTCAACACACTTGAAAATGAGAAATACAGCTAAGAATGAGTTGTTTGTAAAAATGATTATGATGTATATGGCATCAGTTTAAGCTGATTACCTCATATTGAACATCTTAATACAATAAAGAATCTGTTGAAAGTTATAATCATAATTATTATTATCAGACCATGGATGGATACCATTTTAGAATACTTATGAGGTGCTAGGCATTCCACTTGGTAAACATCATTTGAAGAACTTAAGTCACAAGAGAAAAAACAAAATTGTCTACTCAAAGGAAGGCAAAATGGGGACTGCCACCATTATATGTTATCATGGAATTTCTTAGGCTTAAGAAGCCAACTTTCCTAAACAAACAAACATCTTCCAAGTGTTTTTTTTTTTTGTTTTTGTTTTTGTTTTTTTTCGTTTCTTTGCCTTTTCCTGATCCTATGAGAAAGGATGGGCTAATTTCACAAAAGTCAAACATGCTTCTCAAATTAGTCTACTTGAATTGCTCCTTAAATTGGTAATGTTAACCAGTTCTGAATATTATCTTTCTTGTTTCTTTCTTATTACTTTCTGACTCAGATACTTCTTTTTTCTAACTTTCTCTAAAGTCAGTCTTATAGGCTTCCTATAGTGAGAAATAAGAAGTCAATGAGTATTAGGTTTGCCAAATCATTGATTATTACAGAAAATCCTATTCAGTGTCACTTTTCCATTATATCACATTATGGGCAGTAAAGAGGTAGCATTCTGCCTAGGAGCAGGCAGTAAGGGGGTACATGACTTTACATATTTTATAAAAATAATAAAATATCAAAATAAAAGTTGTTCTATATTTTTATTATCACCATGATTCAGCAATTTTAAATAATGTCAGTAATAAATTATTCTTTCCTCAGAGAATAATTTGTTAAAGTTCAAAAAATGTCATGGTTACAGTCAAGTTAAAAAAAAAACATATATGTGCTTCCAATTCACATATTTTATTGTGTCCTCTATTAAATATTGTACACTATATGGAAGTTAATTCAGAGAACTCTCAGTTGTACAGTAAGCCCCCGACACATGTGGACCCAGTTATAGTCATTGTTTTCTAAATAGCGTGATCTCTAAATATCATCAGGTACAGTGTGTCTCCAACCAATGTGGTACTACATATTATTTTTCCTCTCCTTACAAGGAAATGTGTAAAAGAATTTCATAAATATTCTTCTTAAATTGTAGCTCATTTTAAAGATACTCATTTCAGAAAGGATCACTAACATGCAGCTACATTTTTCTATTATCCTCTAGTTGAAATTTATTTTATAGGTAGCACATATTATTTTATATTATTAGAATATTTTAAAAAATCCCAATATGGTAATCCTCTGTACCACTTAAATTTCCCTATCAGTCATTCAATTAGATAGCTAAGTTATGTTCATTTGATTACTATAAATCTTATGTTTCATTTTTCAGACAAAATAATGATAATAAGATTAATATCTATATATTTTTCATTTTTTATTTTATTAAAAATATAGAATATTTCATTAAGGGTATCTAGGCAGAAAAAAGCTCAAGCTTTTTTTTTTCCAAAGGTGGACACAGAATAAACAGTGTCAGCACAATGAATGTACAGATAAAGAAATGGAATTCGAATTAGGTCAATTTTGTCATTCCATGTGACTGCTGGAATTTTTATTTTAAGACCTGAGTGAAATAATATATGAACTCTGAAGTGCATAATTTTTGTTTGAAAAGTTCATATTAAGCCACATATATAATATTTTATTGATTTTAATAACATACTTAAAATTGGATTTTATTATTCTATTTTAATTAATTTTTTTTTTTAAACAGAAAACAAGTCATAAAAATAAAATGTGCACCAGTGGAGCAATTGAGTTGTTACTCAAAATAAACATTTTATGTTTGGTTGTGAGAAAATAAACTTATTAACATATAAAAAGTAATTTAAATAATTATATCAAACTAACCAAAGTTTGACATTCACTTGTTATAAAACTTTATCTACATAGTTTTTTGTGTTTTGAGGTTTTTTCCCTCTCCAGGAATTTAGAGTAGCCTAAAGTCATTTTCTATATTATTGTGAAACCATAATAATTCTACGTTCTGTAAAGTTCTGTAAAGAACTTTCTTGTCAACATGAAGTGATAACATTCTAGTGGAGTAAAACAAGAAAATAGAAGTCAATACAGGAGGTAATTGAATCATTGAACATAGTCTAAAAAGTGTAATATATAAAATATTACATACAGTTCTTCAATTATAGGAAAATCAGGTTTGCACATACAATCCTAAGAACCCATATAAGAAAGAATAATGCTTAAGTGATACAGGTAAAGGATGAATTTGAATATTTTTCTCTCAAGTTTGATAATTTTGAACAGAAAGTAAGTATCATCAAAAGTCAACACTAATAGTGATGATGATAATGATGATGATAAGGAGATGCTTGGCTAAGCCTTTGAAGGAAAAGATATGATAAATGAAATTTTAATGTATTATGATTTCACTACTTAGTCAATATTTGTTCCAGGTGATTGAGATTAAACCCGTTTAAAAGAAGTGAACCATATTATAATAAATGTTGTTATACAATTGAATGCGAATGAGAAAAGAACAAAGGAGGGAAATCAACTCTTGTCAACTTGATGGTTTTTAGACTCTTTATATATTTTCCATATAGTGGAAAATTGAGAGTTTATGTGAGTTGTTTAGAAACTGAAAAAATTATATATTTTATTAGTTTACTGGTAATGAAACAAAACCTGGTATGTCCAGCTTAATAAATCATTTTAAAACCTGCTGGAAAGTATATTCTAAAGTTCCTGATATTAAGACATCTGAACAATATTTATCTTCTTACAAAATGGAAGATTTTTACACCACATACGAAAACATATATATGCCTATATTCACACATATATACATACATATGCACACAAGTAGATATATGTTTGTGTGTATGAATAGAAAATGACTTTTTAGATCTTATTTAGAGTTAATAATGCTTTCAGCCAAATAAAATATCCTTTCCCTGATCATAAAAACCATATGTCATTAGCAAATAAAGAACACTGTTTTGAAGTTGAAGAAATTACTCTCAAATTATGACCCAAAGTCAAAGGAACATTTTGTAACGTTTTACTATGCAGTAATGTATTACCATGCTAGTTTTTTTTCTATGGTCTAAATAATTATATTCATCTTCTGGAAAAATACCTCAAAGAACAGATAGTTGCATTAAAAATGCAAAGTAGTTTGAAATTCTTAACATTCCCAAAGCTTTATACTCTGTTCATTTATACAAGTTGATCAAATACATCAATCTTGAAGATGGTCACGATAAAGAAATTAATTTTGAGCTTTTTCTCTCCTTTCCAGGAAATTCCCTGAAATGACTGCCCAATGGTCAAGAATATGACAACAGTATAACTGTGGCCAAAACAAATGATGGAAAAATGTGAAATAAATTAATCCTTAATTCTCATTTGCTCCTTGAGCACATTTTTTCCCCCAAAGCTTAAGAGAATTCACTCTTTTAGAAGATTTCCTCAGGAAAATGTATTTTGGAATTTGTGAAAAATAAACCTATCCTTTCAGGTTCACCTGATCAATAGCAAAGGCTGCAGAATGTAGATATTATCACTAAGGACTTTCTTAAAAGATGTAGTGCTCATTATGAAGCTGAGTGCACAGGAAAGACACATTTTGAAAGTTAATTCAATCCATGAAGTACTGGTTGATTCAAAGGAAAAAGGGACACACAAACATCAGCTCAGATATTGTCTTCTGCTGTCTATGTCTTTTCTGAGTTACCTCATTTGAAAGTGAAATTTGAAATGTAAATATTAAAGTGACACAAATATTGCAAACAACCAGAGTAAGATTTGAATTATTTAGAGTGAAACATCAAGTTTTAAATTAACACTTGAAGATTGATTCAGAAAACAATGGAGGTAACTTTGCAACAATAAAATGTAAGGAAATGGATATTTGCAGAAGATAAATGCCAAAAGAAATGATAAAGGATAATGGTGTTAGGTCATCAGAAAAAAGTCAAAGATACAGTATTTGAATGTCTCAATTATTTTCATTAACAACTGGGCAATTATTCTAAATCAGTAGATCAAATAAAGTCAATGTACACTTATATGTAGAGAGTTTTCTCTGAAGAAGAAAACTTCAAATATATTTTTATCAAACGTAACAGAAATGTATGATGAATTATTTGGTGAAAATATTTTTGAACTATAGAAATACTGAAAATCTGCCAGAATCAGTCCTGAAGAAATAAATACATAGACATTATGGGAATGTCTGGATTTTATTGCAAAATTTACTTTTTATGAATCTCCAACAAACTATTATATTTAAGAATTTCTTTTGTAGGGGCACCTGCATGGCTCAGTCAATTAAGCATCTGACCTCAGCTCAGGTCATGATCTCATGGTTCGTGAGACTGAGCCCCACATTGGGATCTGCACTGAGAGTGCAGGGATTCTCTGCATTTGGGATTCTCTCTCTGCCCCTCCCCCACTCATGGTTTCTCTCTCTAAACAAAAAAAAAAAATTTAAAGAATTTATTTTGTATAATTGCCACATCAAGTGAAACAACCTTTTGAAATTAAAAAAAAAACATTAAAAATACTTTATCAATCATGAATGAAAAATGGAACTTGGCTATGCTATTTATTAAACATCAATATATGAAGAATATAGATTTTGACAAACCCTTTGATAAGTTTTCAGAACTTAAGGCTCAAAACTAAAATGTAATGTTATCATTCATTTCTGTGATAGACCAGTATATAGATATAAAACTATGGGTTTTAAATATTTTATAAAAACACAGATTTTTAAAATTAAAGTGTCTTAATTTTTGTCTTATATTATTTACATTATTTTATATTATTAATATTTATATTATTTTACTTGTATTATTAGAAGTACAGAATTCAACAAAAGAAAAAAAAATCACTGTAGGCTTTATTTGACCATTATTATTACTTATTTAAATTCATAATTATTTCTGAAAATAACTTCATCATATAAAGGAAAAAAGTAATAAAAAGGGATTAGTTCTGGGAATCAAATGCACTAGTATGGCACACTGTCTTTTGTATCATTAGAATCATTAAATCTCTGACCAAATTGTCTTTCATCAGACTAATCCAATCCCAGACTCAATTTAGTATTATCGTTCTGACTATCCTTTACCTTGGACACAACTTGTACACTATTTGAAAATCCCCTGGTCGCAGCAGTCAGCATCACACAAACTTTGGAGAGCTTTTCAAGTGCAACTTCCAAAAGCATTGCCTCAAGCTGAGGATCTTGCAATGTGAGTCTTGCCCTGGAGTTCCTGTAAGACCCATGTGGGGAATGTCATCTAGTCAGACTGCCTCGTGATCTGGAAGTATAAACAATTAATGCCAACAGGGCCACCCTGGACCAACAGGGCCAAAAAGTATTGGACACATATCTCCCTGTTTCATCTTTGGGTAGATAATTCTGTGGTCCATTTTATAAGGTCCTCAGAAGGTCTCAATGGGAATGGGTAACATTTGCCTGGAGAACATCCAACTCCATGACATCCTTGCATTGGCGGTTCCTCCTTCCCTATTCCATTCTCACTGCCCTGCATTCCATCTCCTACCTGGGATCACATGCTAAAATAAACTATCCTTGGGCTGCCTGGGTGGCTCAGTTGGTTTAGGTCATGATCTCACGGTTCATGGTTTCGAGCCCACATTGGGCTCTATGCTGACAGTGCGGAGCCTATTTGGGATTCTCTTTCTCTATCTCTCTGCCCCTCCCCTGCTTTCTTTCTCTCTCTCAAAAAATAAACTAAAAATAATAGTAATGGTAATAATAATAATAATAATAATAATAATAAACTAGCCTCACACAAGCTTTGAGTTGGGTTCTGTTTTCTGAGTAGACCTTGAGCTAAAGAACATTTAATATGTCATCCTGTCTGCGTCTTCCCTTAGAAGCAAATTGTATGAATTTATCAGGCATTTTTCATGAAAACACAGGAAATACCAGTGTCTCTACCTAGGAAAAGTATTTACCTTGAAACTCAAATGTAATGTTTCAAGTTTTTACATTGATCTGTTCAGTCATCCGCCATGAAGTCTGTCCAACTTTTCTTTGACGGCTGAATACAGCTGTCACAATACTTAAATGGTTGTTCCTCAATGGCTACTGGCTCTCAATCTGCTGCGTTAAGGGGCCACATGCCAATTTTGCAGCAAATCTCAGCTCCCTCTGAAGGAGTCATTCCAGTTTGCTCTTTCTTCTCCTGTGTCCTCCTTCAATATATGTTATTGCATTCTTTTTCCATATCAAATAAGTTCGATGAACAAAAAAGGCAGAATGATGGAGGTGAAATGTCATCTTTACTACAGATACAGGTGAATTTGGAGTATGCAGCTTTGGTGAATTTTAATAATAGGTTTCCTATTAATGCATCAGGGCAAATCTTTCTAGAGAGAAACTGAAATATAAACCAGAATGTAATAAAAAAAAAAAAAGCAGCCCACCAAACTGTCTGAACAGATGTCAATTCTCTGTTTAGGAAGAACTAAACGTTTTAAATTTACCTCTAGTATTACTGCCTCATTTTCTCATATTTTAATAATTATCTGTAATCGCTTCTCGGTCTTTTGGCTAAGATCAAGTATGGTATCTGTCCTTATCAGTTTAATAATTATCCCTGGAAAATGGAAGCCCATTGGTCAGAAAGCTCTAACTTTGTCATTTGCACCAAAAAATATTTTTCAAACCTGAAAGTTTATTTTTAAGAAAAGGTTTTATTTTCTGGACAGCCTGCGTTGAGAATGATAGGCTTGGGGAATTCTTATTGGAACATAAAATGACTTCTGTTTTCTCAAGTGGTTTCTCTCTTATTGCTTCTTTTGAACTCCATCCTAATCTTGATGACCCTCTTTGCTTATAAATCACCCCTTGTCTACCGGGACTTATGTAACTTTTGACTTTGGAAATATCAAATCTAGACCAAAACAGAAAAGAAAGAAAGAACAAATAAGAACACCTGGAAAAACTTCCGGCTGGCTACAAGTTGTGAGTCATTTTAATCATCTTAAAAATATAGCTCAATCAAGTATTTTCTATAATAAGATTAATATATATATATATACACTTAGATCAGATATTCTGATTGGACTCATTTTTCTCTATTGTCCTAAGTGCAAGGAAGATATCTTTTTTATAATAATGTGACTCTAATCTTATATTCATTCTTAGGGCAGATGCTAGTGTACTGTTAGAATTCTTCTGTGTGTTTAACATTTCTTCCCTGTTTGTTTCCTATACATTAAAAAAAATTTTTTTAAGGTTTATTTATTTTTGAGAAAGAGAGCACGAGTTGGGGAGGGGATGAGACGGGGAGACACAGAATCTGAAGTAAGCTCCAGGCTCTGAGCTGTCAGCACAGAGGCTGACACAGGACTTGAACCCACAAACCATGAGATCATGACCTGAGCCAAAGTCAGACACTTAACTGACTGAACCACCCAAGTGCCCCTCTCTCTCTCTCTATCCCTATATATATATATATATATATATATATATATATATATGTATGTATATATATATATATTTCTTATATATATATATATTCTTTTATATATATATATATATTTCTTTTTTAATTTTAATGTTTATTTATTTTTGAGAGAGAGTGACAGAACATTAGTGGGGGAGGGGCAGAAAGAGAAAGGGAGACACAGAATCCAAATCAGGCGCCAGGCTCAGAGCTGTCAGCGCAGACCTGGATGTGGGGCTCAAACTTGTGAATGGTGAGGGGCGCCTGGGTGGCTTGGTCGGTTAAACGGCCGACTTCGGCCCAGGTCATGATCTCACAGTTCCTGAGTTCGAGCCCCACGTCGGGCTCCGTGCTGATGGCTCAGAGCCTGGAGCCTGTTTCAGATTCTGTGTCTCCCTCTCTCTCTGCCCCTCCCCCGTTCATGCTCTGTCTCTCTCTGTCTCAAAAATAAATAAACGTTAAAAAGAAATTAAAAAAAAAAAAAAAACTCGTGAATGGTGAGATCAAGACCTGAGCCGCAGTCAGACACTTAACCCACTGAGCCACCCAGGTGCCCTCTCTACAGTTTTTTTTTTGTTTGTTTGTTTTGTTTTTTACCTTAAATTGGTCATTTTCCCACACCATGATCGTTTTTTTTTTTTTTTAATTTCTCCTTTTGGTATATTCTGTTTTCTACCCTTGTCCCCATATTGTCTTCAAGATACAAAACCTATTAAATGTGAGTAGATGTCTCTATGCCACAAATCCAGATTCATATACAAATAATGACAGGCTTTGGATAAATGTCATTTGGCTTTGAAGAAGCAAAATCATCTATATCACACTGCTTAATCTCTGTATTATCAAGACTTCACTAATGTTACACTTATTCTTGCTCTTCCAGAAAACCCAATCCAAAAAGACAAAAGATACAAGTAACATTATTGTTCCTTTCAAGCACTTTTGAAAAACTCATTAATATGAACATCCGTCTGCTAACTTTCAATACATAACACTCACTTCGGAACTGTTTTCTCAAAACCTTAGCTTTGCCTGGTCCACTCATCGTCCACTACTACATCGTGAACCAGTCCTAATTAAGACCTCACATTGAAATACATGCTTTCTACTGTATCCAAAAACCTCATAAATATCCCAATTTTTCTTTTTTCCTCTCTAAAATACTATTAAGACATTCACAAGTAACTGATCTCCTCTACCACACCTGTCAACAAATGGTTTGGATAGAATTCAGCACTTTGAATGACTGAATTAAAATTATGTTCATAAAATTTTCTCCTGATTTTTATACTAGAAGGTCCATAGTTTCCATTATCCCACTGTGGGGATTCAATTCTCCATGTACTTCTGTCTTCTGAGCAGGGGCATTAACAGTTTTTGTTCTATATCATCTTTCAAGATTGTTCATAAAGCAAATAGCTTTGGAAGTTAGAGAGTGTCTTCCAGAACAGAAGGCATATTGGTTTGCTGTTCACATTAATAATTATAATGTCTCTTTCCAGGGCAAAGGTTGGGTAGATTTGCTCACAGTCTCCTTATAAAAAATTAGGGTTTTTAAACTCAGGTTTTTTTTTTTTCTCCTTTAACATAACCCATAGTGTGTACAGGCATCACCCAGACCTTGTCATGTCACCAGGTGGCATGTGGGAATTAGGGCTTGGAGAACTAGTGTAAACAATATAATGCTGACCACTGCTGTTTCTGTGAGTCATAAACTGTCCTTTGTCTCATGCAGGCATCTTTTGTCTTTATCGATGTAGGTGAACTTTCGACAGGATAACTTATTAGCTAACACAGAGGGCAAAATCTCAGATCTCAGATCTCGGTCCCTTCACAGATCTTGACATCTGTATGAAACATGGCAGATTTTAAATTAAATTCTTTGCCCTAGTGAGTTTAAAAGTAAAATCTATTTTCAAAGCTACATTTAATATCAGTAATGAACCACTCCACCCTAGCATATATGATTATTTTGATAGATTAACTAATTGCAACTATAATTTAATAAGTGTTACGTAGGTGTCAGGCATGTTAAAATGTACTTTAGAGATGTAATTTTATTTTCACAATAAATTGGTGTGGTTTGTTTAGTTACCCCAGATATAAAGATATGGAAACTGACATTAAAAATTAAGTAACATGTTCAACATCATACAGATGATGATTGGTAAAGTCAGATGAGTACCCATGTCTAATCACTAAAACCCTAGTTCTTTCCACACTAGTCTACGTTGTAACTTTAGGGTCCCAGCTGAAATTAGACATTGATATTGCCTAAAGTATCAATGACTAGCTGACATTTGCCCTTTCTACATGAATAGGAATGTTAAATTTGCTATTCTCCAATAAAATGAGGAACTAAAAGCCAATTTAATAAATACATGAGGACAGAAAAAATAATCTGTAATTGAGGAGAAAAGAAACAAATACCTCTCCCCTTTTCTGCTATTCATAATTTTCCCTCTCTTTTGTTTCCAAAATGTCATTAGCCTAACGTCAGAATTATAACTTCAGAAGACAAAGATAAGTGAATTTTGAAACCCAATGGATGGCATTTAAAAATTTTAGAATTGCAGCAGTGCTGAATTGTAACAGGAGAAGATCATGGGAAGAAATAGATTTCAATTAGGTAGTAAATTAAAGGGAGTAGGAAATTCCATCAACCAAATCAGACAGCTTTAAAAATGGTCCCACCTGTCTAATCAGCATCCTGGGAGGAATCCAGGGCACACATATAGTTCTCATAAAGTGATTTCAAGTTTGTGAATGATAAACAAATATACCAATAATTACAGCAAACCTGGCATAGCAAACAGTACAATGATTTTTAATTTTCCACCAAGTAACCTCAGCATGCCCATTAGAGAATAAGTTAAAAGGTAATTAAGTTAAGATATAATGAAGGGAGCCAAGTCTAAATCACTAACACTTCATTATTAAGTTTACAATATCAGTGTCTTTTTTTTTTAATGAAAGTGCATATGATATTTAGGGGAACATGGTATATTTGATACTTATAGCTAAAATGTCTAGGATGACTTTATTTTCTGTTAACAGTGTTAGAGTTGTTAAGGGAATTTAACTTACGAATTTATAAGTTTGAATTTATGAAAATTCTTTAAGCAGTTTTGGGAGAGATTTCCCTACTATAATGTGAGTTTTCTCTGTCCTGCTTGTGTGATTCCTAAAAACTAAATATATCTAATTTATAAATTCAGGTAAAAATATTTAAAGCTTTGTTAGTTAAACTTATAAGTAGATACACTCAGTTACTATATATCCTTCATTTCTATGTGTTTGAAGCAGACAGTGTCAAGTGCCTATAAAACATCAGAAATGGATGTTCCAAGATGATGCCTATACACACATTAAATAAATGGCTGGTAATACAACCAATGCTTTCTTTTCTCATGCTGAAAAAATTGACAGTGATACAGCCACTATGCCATCACATGGACTGAAATAATCACGGTGGATCTTGTGGAATGTGAAATGAATAGACCAACATATCTCAAGTCAGATTACCCCCATAGTGGCCTGAAAACTCTCCATCTGTGCATTTAAAGTGATACATGCTGGGTAAAATCAAGTTATAAATTGTAGTTTATCTCTTATAAAATTTACTTTCTGTAGCAGTCAGAAACCTCCTTGCTGTTCTATATAGAATTAAATATCTAGTTCATATTAAACAAGTAAAATGAGTCAAAATATTAAAAAGAGAACCATTAGGATTGCAAGTACAATTTCAGAAGAAAGTCAAGCATCAGAAGAGAGAGTTTTCAAATGGAATCCTGTAGTGCACATGAGTTCTTTCTGAAGCAGAGTAGAGTCAGCAAGGCTGCCCATAACGGCACTTTATCACAAAACACAGACTTGCATGGCTGAAAAAGATAGCGCTTCAATGCCAGATAGAAACTGCGTGGTGAGCTTGGCAGCCCAGGCAAGCACTTTTAGCAAAAAAGCAGACAAGGAGTGTGGAAGCCCATTCACTTCCGTAGGGAATGGATAAATAGCTAGGAGACTAAAAATAGACAATGCCATGTTTTCTATTAATTGAAAATAAAATGATGCTTCTCTTCCCACTTCCTTTTGATGAATATTAATCACTTCATGCTATTTTAAAATTGGAAGCTGCACTAAAATATCTATGGTACATTAGAAGGGAAGGTCATAATTTTCTACATTTGCATTATTTAAAACACGAGTTGCAAAACAATTTCATATTTTTACCCACTTGTGTTATTCTAAATCAATTAGTCTAAGTACATACATACTTATGTACCCATGAAATAAATATTTTGTGTCTCTTTTCCTTGTACAGATTATTATCTGCTTTAAAATCTATAATTTAAAATACAATGTGGGGTGCCTGGGTGGCTCAGTCAGTTGAGCATCTGACTTCGGCTCAGGCATGATCTCACAGTCTGTGAGTTCAAGCCCGCATCGGGCTGTGTGTTGACAGCTCAGAGCCTGGGCCTGCTTTGGTTTCTGTGTCTCCCTCTCTCTTTGCCCCTCCCACACTCATGCTGTGTCTCTCTCCATCTCTCAAAAATGAATAAACATCAAAAAAATTAAAAAAATACAATGTTATTAATACAAATATTAATACAAATATTTAGGTGCATAAGCCACTGAGAAAATTCTAAATCATAATAATGTCTTTTCTCAAATGAGAAATGAATTTTTAAAAAGAGACATATTATATTTCAAATACTGTCAAATGTTTGCTTTTCACTGTTAATCTGTTCACATCTAGTATGTGTATTTAGTAAAATGTAAAATGTATTTAGTATTAGTGAAAATATTAAGCAGATACAACTTATTTCAGTTTTATATTAAAGTTATTAAATGAGAAGGATGAATTTCATTAGAACATTTTAATGAAAGTGGTGTTAAAAAGAATCATTTTTGTATCTTTCACATGTTTACGATTATTTCAATAGTATTTTCATATCTGGAAAGTATAGAGTGAAAGAATAGTGACTGAAATAAATTTGAAAAGATCAAATCATGATGTTAGAAATTTTAAGTACATCAGTAAAAGATGATACGAAATGAAAAGATTATCTTTTCACAGTACAAGTCTTCCCAATGAATTTCCAAAACACTCTAATTTATAAGAACTATAAAACAAAACCCCAGGATAGAGAATATGAGATTTTGTCTTATCATTATTGAAAAATGAATTGTAACACTTAGCTCAGTGTGTTTCAATATTAAATTTTCTACTCTGTGGCACGTGATTATAGGCTAAAAATGAAAAATATGAGCTTGAATTATGAAATGTTATGACTGCCCTTGCAGAAAAATAATAAACACCTAGAATCTGATTTATATTAAAAAATAAAAAGACTCATGCTCTGTCTCTCTCTGTCTCAAAAATAAATAAATGTTAAAAAAAATTAAAAAAAATAAATAAAAAGACCAATCATAATTAAGACATAGATTTTCTATTCCCAAAGGCCTTACGCATGTCCTTAAACTACATTCTCTGGAATGATGTACTCTCCTGTCTAGCCAGAGACTGCCCAAATAGAATAACTGAGTGCCAGTGTACCTGATTTTCATTCTTTTGAATCCTCTGATCATGTGTACTTATATCCATAACTGAGAATTTTCCTGAGTTGGTGCTGCATGGGATCAAGGGGCCACAACCTTGGGGGGAGGATATAGAGAAAGCAAAGAAGCAAATACATCTTTATAACTGATAATCAATTTCATTACTATCTAACCTGCCTTTCAGGCCAAAGAAACATTTTCTCCCCTTCCAATGAATACATTTATCTAGAGTAGATTTTGAGGTGTCACATCACTATGGTTGTTTTCAATTATTGGCATGTTTTTGTCAGGTTGATGGTAATAACAGACATGAAAAATTGATTGAGAAACTAAGTATAGAAGACCAAAGCCAATAATACAAATATAAACTAATATGAATTAAAGCACGGTCTAGTTACATTATCTCACTGCATCTTTAAACAGCATTACTACTACTCGCATTTTACAGGTAAAGATATTGAGGATTAGAGCTGTTAAGTATACCTCCCAATGTCATACAGATGCTAAATGGTAGACCTACAATTCAAACTCAGACATCCTGAGGTAGTCTGCAATTCTCCCCCTTATGCCATACTGGTAATTGGAATGGTTCACTATTTACTGAAGTTTTGAAAAAACAGATGATTTAACAAAGGGCAGGTCGTGCTGCTCAGAGGTGATGAAATGCTGGTGACAGATGGAAGTAATACAACTGACAGGTTGTGAAAAATAAGGGTTCCTACTAGAGAAGCAGCAAAACTCAAGGCAATTAAAACAGCAGTGACTCAGCTTGATGAAGTTTGAGGGTTTAGGTTGAGATCTTTGAAAGTGATATAAAGAGTTGTAAAACAAATCAACAAGTTTGAGAGTATACCAGAAGCACTGGTATGAATAAAAACAGGCACAAGTGAAATATTCTCATGAGTGACACCAAAAAGACAACCTCAGAAGAAGGCTCCTTAAGCACAGAAGACCATCCTCCTGAATCATCCTTCTGAATTAAAAACCAAAAGCACCAACCTGGTAGCCATTAGTTTATAATAAATTTTTATATTCATAGTTTAAGTTGTCCATTTGTTTTAGTTGTGTTCAACTCATAATATTAAATAATAAAACTACAAATGTATTTACAGAGTGGCAAAATTATCCATCTGTATTTATATGAAAAAAAAAGTTGATGGAGAAGCAATTTTATTGTCTTATAAATACTGCAATTAACCTTTAAATCACAGTATTTTTAAAAAAATAATGCAAATAAGCAAAAATTGCCAATAGTTCAATTTAATTAACCCTAATTAAATTTCAGAATGTCACTAAATGTAATTACACTGCATTTTTCATAGGGTTACATTTCATAAAGCATTAAATGCTATTATTGGTCATGGTGTTTTATCCTCAACAAGGAAGCTGATACTTATTTATGGGTTTTTTTATGAGTTAAATTAAACAACTACTAAATATTTTCTAACGTAATATATTTGGACGGGTTTGCAAAAGAATTTTTATGGTGATATAATATCTCCAATGGCAGAAACATCATATAAAGAATCCTCTATGTTATCAGGTACAATCAAGTTTGTTTCTACAATAATTACATCATTTAAACACTTGAGAATCCTGTAGCTTTCCCAAATCTAATTTAACCTTTCAGATATTAGACTTTTTATAGCTTCTCAGCACTACTCCTCCCTAAGGAGTAGGTATGTGTGTATCATAGACCAGCAGAGATTGAACAGTTCTTAAAAAATTTAAAACTCCCTGAATTAAATTAATCTTGTATTTTTAGACAAAGCAATATTTCATTTTTATCACTTTATTGTAATTGTACAGTTATCAATTCTCTATGAAACTGACAATAAGCTTAGCTGCCAATGTTTACTCTCTGTGTGACAGTAAGTGTTGTCTCATATCTAGAAAAATCAGTAATATTTAAATTTTAATATTGGAGAGGGGAGGAGATTTATGACTGAAAGTAAGGTACCAAATGAACAATCATGGTGCTTAATATGATAATTCATTTGAGTTAAGCCATTGAAAATCATAGTTAAAATGCAAATGTGTTGGGGCACCTGGGTCACTCAGTCAGTTAAGCATCAGACCTCAGCTCAGGTCAGGATCTCAGGGTTCCTGTCAGCTGTGCTGACAGTTCTGCACCCAGAACCTGCTTCAGATTCTGTTTCCCTCTCTCTCTACCCCTCCACCACTCACACTCTGTCACTCTCTGTCTCTCAAAAATAAATAAACATCAAAAAAATTTTAATAAAAAAATGCAAATGTCTTGGGTGAAAGGACACTTTAGACTTAATAATAGTAGGAACAACAACACCCTTTTGACTAACTCTATACTAGTATCTTGAATAGGAAAAAACCTATGTACATTTAACAGACTAGAAAACAAAGGCCAATGTTTATAGAACACTTAAGAAGTAAAGCTTCATTCAACGTGGCCACGTCTGCACGCAGAGGCTATCTGTATATTATGCTGCCTCTTACTACTTAATGGCATCAGTTAGGTCTTTCCATAAGTAGGAAATACTTATGGATGGAAGAGAATCTTATTTTAAAATGGCTATAGGAACTAATAAGTAAATTTAAAAGTTTATCAGGTTTTACTTTAATATACAGAAATTATTTTTTCCAAATAATAGAAATGAAATTTTAGAAAAGAAAATAAGCAAACAATGAACCCACTTAGAATAAAAAATGAAATGCTTAGAAATAATAAAATGTTCAGGACTAGAAGTCATGATAGTCCTAGATAGCAGCATAGAGAGACCTGAACTGACTTTCTTCCACAGATATGCCAAATCTACTATATATGGAATAATAGCCATTTAAAAATAATAAAAACTAGCTGAACAGCTCCATCCACAACAAGGGATACAATGGCCAAATCCAGATAGGTAGGAGAGGCAGAGATGTGGTCTCATCAAAATACTTACCGCCCCTATAAACAGTAATCCTCAATAAGGAAGAACCTCATGGGTCTCAAAACTCTCCCTGAAGAGTGAGGGGTTTGCATCTCACATTAGCCACCCTAACCCTAGGGATCTGCACCAGAGAGACAAGACCCCAAAAGACCCTGGCTTTGGAAACCAGTGGGGCTTATGTACAGAAGATCTGGGGGAACTGTAGGAATATGACATATTCCTTTTATGGGGTTCATGTGCAGAGTCATTCACCCAGCAGTTTGAGAATTATGGGATTATATATGAAGAAGATTCATTGGCTAAATCTTAAAGCATCTGCTGGAGGGGCATGGACTAGTGGGACTTTGGGGGATGAGGGCACTGCCAAGTGCCATTTTTGCATTTGTATTGGAAGTCACAGTCACAGCAAATGGAAAAAATAAATAAATAAATACAAGATATCAGCATTGAAAAGGAAAAAGTAAAATTGTCTCTACTTGCAGATGACACAATACTATATATTAGAAAATCCTAAAAACTCCACTAAAAATTGTTAAAATAAGTGAGTTCAGTAAAGATGAAGGATATAAAATTGACATAGAGAAATATATTGCATTTCTATACCACAATAATGAACTAGCAGAAAGAGAAATTAAGAAAACAATCCCATTTATAATTGCAGTGAAAAGAATAAAATACTTGGAATAAATTTAACCAAGGAGGTGAAAGACCTAAACAATAAAATCTAGAAGATGTTGATGAAAGAAATTGAAGAAGATACAAATATATGGAAAGATACCCCGTGTTTGTGGATTGGAATAATTGACATTTTATTCATATATATAATTATTTATTTGTTTTGATAGAAAAAGAGAGAGAGTGTGCAAGCGGGGGAGAGGCAGAGAGAAAGGGAGAGAGAGAATCTGAAGCAGGCTCCCCACTGTCAGCACAGAGCCCAATGTAGGCTCAATCTCAAGACCATGAGATCATGACTTGCGCCTAAATCAAGACTCAGACGCTTAACCAACTGAGCCACCCAGGTGCCCCTGGAAGAATTGATATTATTAAAATGTCCATACTACCCAAAGCAATCTACACAGTCAATGCAATCCTTATTGAAATTCCTACTGTATCTTTCACAAAACTAGAACAAATACTTCTAATTTGGATGGAACCACAAAAGACACTGAATAGCCAAAACAATCTTAAGACAGAAAAACAAACCTGGAGGCATTATACCTTCTGATCTCAAGCAATACTACAAATGTATAGTAAGTAAAACAGTGTAGTACTGGCATAAAAATAGATGCATATATCAGTGGAACAGAATAGAAAGCTCAAGAATAAATAGAGAGCCACACATATATAGTCAATTAATTTACAATAATGGAGCCAAAATTATACAGTGGAGAAAGGACAGTCTCTTCAATTAAATGGCATTGGGAAATCTGGACAGCCACATACAAAAGAATGAAACTAGACCACTACTTTATGCCATTCACAAAAATTAATGCAAAATGAATTAAAGACTTGAATTTAAGACCTGAATATATAAAACTCTTAGTAAAACATATGTAGTAATCTCCTTGATAGAGGCCTTGATGTTGAATTTTTAGACCTTACTTGTTGCCTTGCAATGGCAACAAAAGCAAAAATAAACACATAGGACTATGTTAAACTAAGAAGATTCTCCACAGTGAAGGAAATCATCAGTAATGTGAACAGACAATCTACTGAATGGGAGAAAATGTTTGCAAACCATGTATCTGATAAAGGGTTAATAGCTAAAATATATAAGGAACTCAAAAACCTCAACAACAGAAATGAAACAATAATATTTAAAAATGGGCAGAGGACCTAAAAAAAACATTTTTCCAAAGAAGACATACAGATGACCAACAGACACATAAAAGATGCTCATAGTCACTAATTATCAGGGAAATGCAAATCAAAACTACAGTGAGATATCACCTCCCACAGGTAAGGCTATTATCACAAAGACAAGAAATAATAAGTGTTGGGGTGGATGCGGAGAAAAGGGAACTCTTGCACACTGTTGGTAAAAATGTAAATTGGTAAAGCCAGCATGGAAAACATTATTGAAGTTCCTCAAAAAATTAAAAAAAGGACTACCATATGATCCATCTATCCCACTTCTGGCTCTTTATCCAAAGAAAATAAAACACTAATTCAAATATATATGCACACCTATGTTCATTGCAGCATTATTTGCAATAGTCAAAATATGGAAACAACCTAAGTATTCATTGGTAGATCAATGGATAGAGAATATATGGGGTGTATATATGTATATACACAACTATATTTATATATATACACACACATATACATACATACATACACACATACAATGGAATACTACTTAGCCACAAAAAAAGGAAATCTTGCCATTTGCAACCACCTGATTGGACCTTGAAGGCATTATGTCAAGTGAAATAACTCAGACAAGGAAAAATAGCATATCATTTCACTTATATGAGGATTCAAACACACACACACACACACACACACACACACATAAATACACATAACAGATTGGTCATTATTAGAGGGGTTTATCAGAGGTAAAAGGAGTAAGGATTGGAGAAATAGGTGAGAGAGTCAATTATATGGTGACAGATAGCATCTAGACTTATGGGATCATAATTCAATATGTACAAGAATCAAATTATTGCATTGTGCACCTGAAAATAATATAATGTTAGATACTGATTTTACCTCAATAAAAAAAAATAAATTAAAAAAACAAGAAAAGAAAGTGGTACAGACCTGCATGCTGAAAACTACAAAATATCACAAAGACATTTCTATGAAAGCCTCAATCAAGGGATACACTGAATTCATTAAATGGAAAATTCACTATTATTAAGATTATAATTTTCCTCTAGTTTTTCTGGATTCAATGCAATTCCAATCAAAATATTAGCAGATTTTTTTTCCTTAGCAAATTGAAAAGCTGATTTAAAATCTAGGGGGCGCCTGGGTGGCGCAGTCGGTTAAGCGTCCGACTTCAGCCAGGTCACGATCTCGCGGTCCGTGAGTTCGAGCCCTGCGTCGGGCTCTGGGCTGATGGCTCGGAGCCTGGAACCTGTTTCCGATTCTGTGTCTCCCTCTCTCTCTGCCCCTCCCCCGTTCATGCTCTGTCTCTCTCTGTCCCAAAAATAAATAAAAACGTTGAAAAAAAAAAAATTTAAAAAAAAAAATAAAATCTATATGCAAAGGCAAAAGACCAAGAAAAAATCTTGAAAAAGAAGAAAAATGATAGAAAACTAATATTTCTAATTTCAAGATTTTATATTAAAGCAACATTGTCGTATTAGAATAAGGTTGGATGAATGGAACACAATAGTCAGATAAATCCACACTTCTTTGCTTAATTGACCTGACAAAAGTGCCAAAGTTATTCAACTGGAATATAATTGTGTTTGTGTGTGTGTGTGTGTGTGTGTATAAAAATTAATTGACACTGGAGGAGCCAAGATGGTGGAACAGCATGGAAGTTATTTGTGTGTCTTGCATCCATGAAATACAGCCAGACAAACACTAAACCATCCTGCACACCTAGAAAACTGATTGGAGGATTAAGACAACAATCTGCACAACCTGAACCACAGAATTCAGCAGGTACTCAGCGAGGAGAGGTAAAATTGGGGAGCGAGAAGCCATGGGAAGGGAGATGCTTTTGTGGGTGAGAGAGGACAGAGACAGGGGTGGGGGGAAGAATATGGGAAAAGCACCCCTCCCCAAAAGCAGCTGGAGAGAAAGTAGAAAATTGGAAACAGTCACAGGGACTAAACTAAAAATGGAGAAAGGAGAAAGGAGAGGGTTTAAATTCCATTAAGACTGTAAACAAGGGGAGCACAAAGTCTGCAACTCTGCAGCTCAATACCTGGAGGCACTCTGGTGGGAAGGGCAAATCCCCAGGAACAGAGTGGGAGCCGGGAGGTTCTCAGGCCACATGGGGAAAAGCGGTTCCACTGCTGGAAGGACATTTGGTACAGACTGTTGAAGCCACCTGGTCCCAGCAGACCCCAGAAAACAGCGACATTCGGTGGTGCTGGAACAAGGTCATTAAGGGTGAAGCCTGGTGCCAGATATGTGTTGTGATTTTCCATAATCCCTGAAATGCTGCTGCTACACTATCTCACCAACTTTTTCTGGGGCGGGCTGGCTCCTGGCCGCAGTCTCGGGACACCAGCAGCAGCAGGGTCCAGCAAGCGTTCCTGGGTGCAGCAGACATTCAGCCATTGCTCATTCGGCCATTGCTCAGTGAGACCCTCCTGCAGAGGGGTGGAACGGGTCAAAGCCACAGTCCTTCGGAAGTAAGGGGCCGGGGAAAACAGCCGTATCTGAGACAAAACTCGGGAGAGAGGTACTGCCTGGGGCTTGGTCACAGACAGTGAAGAAGCAGGGATTGGATGAAAGCTGAAGACAGATGACAGATGCACGATTGCTGATTGGGAAGAACAGAGTTCTCATACTAGAGACTGGGTAGCTGGGTGACACCATTTTCACTGCTCTCACGCATGTGCATATTCACCTAGGAGCTCCAAACACTCCAACCCAGTAGGCTAGCAGCACCATCTAGTGGAGAACGGAGCCGTTACACCGAGCCCCGCCCAAGTGGGACAACCTCACTCTTCAAGAACACAATTCTCACCACCTACTTAGTTTATGGACTATAAAGTCCTTCATAGTCTGACTTCTAGGGGAAAACGCAGTAATTTCAGTCCTATTTCCGTTTGTTAACAGGTCTATCCAATTTTCTTTCTTTTTTTTCTCTTCTTCACTTTCTTTTTCTTGAATACAGAAAGAGAAAAAATTCATTTTTAACTTCTATTAAAAATAAATTTCTGTAATTTTTTTACTATATTTTTTAGTTTGTGTAATTTTTTTCAAACTTCACTTTTCTTCCATCATTTTATTTTAGTCCGCTTCAGTGTATTCACTTTTCCAAATTTTCAAACGATTTCCTTTTTTTTCTTTTTCTTTTTTCTCTTTTCTGTTTCTTTTCTTTTTCATGAATACAGAAAGAGAAAAACTTCATTTTTACTTTCAATTTCCATTAATATATTTTCTTTAATTTTTTACTATATTTTTTTAATTTTCTTTTTACTATATTTTTCATTTTTTACTATATTTTTACTATATTTTTTTAATTTTCACTATATATTTTATTTTTTTACTATATTTTCAAATTCGATTTTTCTTCCATCATTTTATTTGAGTCTATTAGTGTTTTCACATTTTCAAATTTCCAAACGATTTCCTTTTATTTTTTCCTTTTCTTTTTCGTTTGTTTTCTTGTTCTTGAATACCAAAGGGGAAAAATTCATTGTTATTTTCAATTTTTATTAAAAATATTTTTCTTTAGCTTGTTTCTACTATACTCTTTACTTTTGTATATATTTCCTCAAATTCTGTTTTACTCCCATCATCTCATTTTAGTCTACATTAGTGTATTCATTTTTTTCAAATTCTCAAACGATTGCCTTTTTTTTCTTTTATTCCACATTTTCTTTTCTCTAATCTGTCAAACCACTTTCAACACCCAGACCAAAATACACCTAGGGTCTAGCATCATTTATTTGATTTTTGTGTGTGTGTTTTTTTAATTTCTTAATTTTAATATTTTAACTTTAATATTTCTACCTCATTAATTCCTTTTCTCCCTTCAAAATGACAAAACGAAGAAATTCACCCCAAAAGAAAGAGCACGAAGAAATGACAGCCAGGGATTTAACCAACACAGATACAAGCAAGATGTCTGAACCATAATTTAAAATCACAATAATAAGAATATGAGCTGGAGCTGAAAATAGATTTGAATCCCGTTCTGCAGAGATAAAATAAGTAAAAACTAGTCAGACTGAAATTAAAAATGCTATAACTGAGTTGCAATCATGGAAGGATGATGCGGTGGCAAGGATGGATGAGGCAAAACAGAGAATCAGTGATATAGAGGACAAACTTATAGAGAATAATGAAGCAGAAAAAATGACAGGAGGCAATAGAGCATGATTTAAGAATTAGAGAAGTCAGTGACACATTAAAAAGGAACAACATCAGAATCATAGGAGTCCCAGAAGAGGAAGAGAGAGAAATAGCAGAAAACTTTCCTAACTTGGGGAAAGACACAGACATCAAAATCCAGGAAGCACAGAGAACCCCCATTAGATTCAATAAAAACAGACCATCAACAAGGCATATCATAGTCAAATTCACAAAATATTCAGGCAAGGAGAGAATCATGAAAGCAGCAAGGGAAAAACATTCCTAACCTACAAGGGAAGACAGATTAGGCTTGCATAAGACCTATCCACAGAAACTTGGCAGGCCAGAAGGGAGTGGCAGGATATATTCAATGTGCTGAATCAGAAAAATATACAGCCAAAAATTCTTTATACAGCAAGACTGTCATTCAAAATACGAGAGATTAAAAGTTTCCCAGACAAACAAAAATTGAAAGTGTTTGTGACCACTAACCCAGCCCTGCAAGAAATTTTAAGGAGGACTGTCTGAGAGGAGAAAAGATGAATATATATACCAAAAGCAACAAAGACTAGAAAGGACGAGACAACACCACCAGAAACTCCAACTCTACAAGCATCATGACAATAAATTCATATCTTTCAGTATTCACTCTAAATGTCAATGGACTCAATGCTCCAATCAAAGGACATAGGGTAACAGAATGGATAAGAAAACAAGACACATCTATATGCTGTTTACAAGAGACCCACTTCAGACCTAAAGACACCTTCATGTTAAATATAAGGGGATGGAGAACAATCTATCATGCTAATAGTCAAGAAAAGAAAGCCGGAGTAGCCATACTTATATCAGACAATCTAGACTTTAAAATAAAGACTGTACCAGTGATGAAAAAGGGCATTATATCATAATTGTAAACATTTTTGCATCAAATGTGGCAAAACCCAAATATATAAATCAAATAATCACAAATATAAAGAAACTCATCGATAGTAATACCATAATAGTAGGAGACTTCAACACTCCACTCAGCAATGGACACATCATCTAATAAAAAAATCAACAAGGAAACAATGGCTTTGAATGACACACTGGACCAGATGGACTTAACAGATATATTCAGAACATTTCATGCTAAAGCAACAGAATATACATTCTTCTCCAGCGCACATGGAATGTTCTCCAGCATAGCCCATATACTAGGACACAAATCAGCCCTCAACAAATACAAAAAGACCGAGATCATACTGAACATATTTTCAGACCACAACACTATGAAACTCAAAATCAACCACAAGAAAAAATTTGAAAAGGTAACAAATACCTGGAAACTGAAGAACATCCTACTAAAGAATGAATGGGCTAACCAAGAAGTTAAAGAGGAAATTAAAAAGTATATGGAAGTCAATGAAAATGATAACACCACAACCCAAAACCTCTGGGACAAAGGAAAGGCGTTCATAAGAGGAAAGTATATAGCAATCTAGGCCTTCCTAAAGAAGGAAGAAAGGTCTCAGATACACAACCTAACCTTAAGTCTTAAGGAGCTGGAAAAAGAACAGCAAATAAGACCCAATACCAGCAGAAGACAGGAAATAATAAAGATTAGAGCAGAAATTAATGCTATGGAAACAAAACAAAACAAAACAAAAACCAGTAGAACAGAATAATGAAACCAGAAGCTTGTTCTTTGAAAGAATTAACAAAATTGATAAATCACTACTCAGTTTGACCAAAAAGAAAAATGAAAAGACCCAAATAAATAAAATCAAGAATGAAAGAGGAGAGATCACAACCAACACAGCAAAAATACAAACAATAATAAGAGAATATTATGAGCAATTATAAGCCAATAAAATGTACAATATGGAAGAAATGGACAAATTCCTAGAAACATACACTACCAAAACTGAAACAGGAAGAAATAGAAAATTTGAACAGACCCATACCCAGTAAGGAAATCGAATTAGTAATCAAAAATCTCCCAAAAAACAAGAGTCCAGGGCCAGATGGCTTTCCAGGGGAATTCTAACAAACATTTAAGGAAGAGTTAACACGTATTCTCTTGAAGGTGTTCCAATAAATAGAAATGGAAGGAAAACTTCCAAACTCTATGAAGCCAGCATAAAGCCAGCATTATCTTGATTCTAAAACCAGACAGAGACACCACTAAAAAGGAAAACTATAGACCAACTACCCTGAGGAACATGGATGCAAAATTCCTCAACAAGATATTAGCCAACTGGATCCAACAATACATTAAAAAATTTTATTCACCACAACCAAGTGAGTTTTTTTCCTGGTTCAATATCCACAAAACAATTAACATGATTCATCACATCAATAAAAGAAAGGATACAACCATATGATCCTCTCAATAGATGCAGAGAAAGCATTAGACAGAATAAAGCATCCTTTCTTAATAAAAACCCTCAAGAAAGTAGGGATAGAAGGAGCATACCTTGAGATCATAGAAGCCATATATGAATGAGCTGATGCTAATATCATTTTCCCACTGAGGAAAAACTGAAAGCTTTCCCCATAAGGTCAGGAACAAGACAGGGATGTCCACTTTCACCACTGTTATTCAACATAGTATTGGATGTCTTAGCCTCAGCAATCAGACAACAAAAGAAATAAAATGCATCCGAATAAGCCAGGACGAGGTCAAACTTTCACTCTGCACAGATGACATGATACTCTATATGGAAAACCCAAAAGATTCTACCAAAAAACTGCTAGAATTGATTCACGAATTCAGCAAAGTTGCAGGATATAAAATCAACGCACAGAAATTGGTTGCATTCCTACACACCAACAATGAGGTGACAAAAAGAGAAATAAAGGAATTGATCTCATTTACAGTTGCACCAAAAACCATAAAATACCTAGGAATAAATCTAACCAAAGAGGTGAAAAATCTATACACTGAAAACTACAGAAAGTTTATGAAAGAAATTGAAGAAGGCACAAAAAAATTGAAAAAGATTCCATGCACCTGGAGAGGAAGAACAAATATTGTTAAAATGTCAATACTACCCAAAGCAATCCACATATTCAATGCAATCCCTATCAAAACAACACCAGCATTCTTCACAGAGCTAGAACAAATAATCCTAAAATTTGTATGGAACCAAATAAGACCCTGAATAGCCAAAGCAATCTGGAAAAAGAAAACCAAAGCAGGAGGCATCACAATCCCAGACTTCAAGCTATACTACAAAGCTGTAATCATCAAGACAGTATGGTACTGGCACAAGAACAGACACCCAGATCAATGGAACAGAATACAGAACCCAGAAATGGACCCACAAACATATGGCCAACTAATCTTTGACAAAGCAGGAAAGAATATCCAATGGAATAAAGACAGTCTCTTCAGCAAGTGGTGTTAGGAAAACTGGACAGTGACATGCAGAAGAATGAACCTGGACCATGTTCTTACACCATACACAAAAATAAACTCAAAATGGATCAAAGACCTAAATGTAAGACAGGAAGCCATCAAAATCCTCGAGGAGAAAGCAGGCAAAAAACTCTTTGACTTTGGCCACAGCAACTTCTCACTCAACACGTCCAGAGTCAAGAGAAAGAAAAGCAAAAATGAACTATTGGGACCTCATCAAAATAAAAAGCTTCTGCACAGCAAAGGAAACTATCAGCAAAATTAAAAGGCAACCAACAGAATGGGAGAAGATATTTGCCAGTGACTTATCAGATAAGGGTTAGTATCCAAATCTACAAAGAACTTATCAAACTCAACACCCAGAAAACAATCCAGTGAAGAAATGGAAAAAAAGACATGAATAGACACTTCTCCAAAGAAGACATCCAGATGGCTAACCGACACATGAAAAAATGCTCCACATCACTCATCATCAGGGAAACACAAATCAAAACCACAATGAGATACCACCTTACACTTGTCAGAATAGCTAACATTAACAACTCAGGCAACAACAGATGTTGTCAGGGATGTGGAGAAAGAGGAGCTCTTTTGCATTGTTGGTGGGAATGCAAGCTGGTGCAGCCACTCTGGAAAACAGTATGGAGGTTCCTCAAAAAATTAAAAATAGAACTACCCTACGACCCAGGAATTACACTACTATGCATTTATCCAAGGGATGTAGGTGTGCTGTTTTGAAGGGACACATGCACCCCTATGTTTATAGCAGCACTATCAACAATAGCCAAAGTATGGAAATGGCCCAAATGTCCATTAATGGATGAGTGGATAAAGAAGATGTGGTATACATATAAAAAGGAGTATTACTCGGCAATCAAAAAGAATGAAATCTTGCCATTTGCAACTACATGGATGGAACTGGAGTGTATTATGCTAAGTGAAATTAGTCAGTCATAGAAAGACAAAAATCATATGTTTTCACTCATGTGAGGACTTTAAAAGACAAAACAGATGAACATAAAGGAAGGAAAACAAAAATATATAAACATATATTACATATTACAAAAATATAAAACATAAAAACCGGGAGGGGGACAAAACAGAAGAGACTCATAAATATGGAGAAGAAACTGAGGATTACTGGAGGGGTTGTGGGAGGGGGGATGGGCTAAGTGGGTAAGGGGCAGTAAGTAATCTACTCCTAAAATCATTGTTGCACTATATGGTAACTAATTTGGATGTAAATTTTTTTAATTAAAAATAAAATTAAAAAAATTAATTGACATATATGTTATATCATTAAAACAAAAATCCAAAATGATCATACTATGAAAATGTCAGAAATAAAATTGTTAACCTTCTGAAAGAGAACAGAACAAAATCTTTCTGACTTTGATTTAGAAAAAAATTATCCAATAAGATATAAAAACGTCAGCCTGGAAATAAAAATAATAATGATAATAATAATAGGTTTTAACCAAGATTTAAAACCTTCAGCCTTTCAGTAAAATAAAAGGCAAGCTACAGACTCTGTGAAAATATTCAAATGGTTTTTTAAAAATACATCCCAGATTAAGGACTTGTATACAGAATACATAAAGAAGTTTCAAAACTCATCAATAAGAAAACAAGAAACTCGATTTAAAAGGGCCAGACAATTTGAATATTCACTTCATAATATAAGATATAAGTCTGGCAAATATGCACATAAAATGATGGCAAATATCACTAGTCATCAGAGAAGTTCAAATTAAAGTTGCAATAACATATCCCAACACATCTCTAGAATAGTGAAGACCAAATGAGCAATACAACCATGTGCTTACAAGAACGGTGAGTAACAGTAATTTCTGTCTTGCTGTCGATATGCAAAATTATACAGATACCAACTTCTGAGCACAGAGGGTCAGTACATTATAAGTTTAGTTATTATAGAATCTAGCCATCCCACTTCTAGGTACTTTTCTATGCCTGCACCTGAATATATATCAGTGTTTACAGGGGCATTATTTTATAACACCACATCCACTAGAGGAAGAAATTGCATTCTATTCATTCTATGGAAAACTCCTTAGTCATAAAAAAGGAACAAAATGTAAATACAGCAACAACGTGGATAAATCTCAAAAATATTATGGTAAGTAAAAAAAATGCAAATGCTTAATTAAATGTTACACATTGGATCATTCCATTTATATGAAATTTGAGAAAGGTCAAAATTATACCATGTAGATTATTCATTGAGCTTTCAGGCAAAAGTGGATAGTTTAGGTTGCTGGGGTTGCCATAATGAGGTACCACAGACTGGGACTCTTAAGCAACAGCAATGTATTTTCTAACAGGTTTGGAAGGTAGGACAGTGGTGAGATCAAGGTATTGTCACTAGAATCAATTTCTGAGTCCTCTCTTCTTGACTTGTTAGATATCTGCCTTCTCCCTTTTCATCACATGGTCTTTCCTCTGTATGTTTCTCTGTGCTCATCCCATCTGGCATCCTCCTTAAGGACACCAGACATATCTGATTAGGGCCTATAAAATAGGGTGCATTTTAACCTAATTACCCATTCAAAGGTTTTATCTCCAATACTATCACATTCTGAGGTATTGGGATTTAAGACTTCATCATTCAATGCATGAATTGGGGGGGAGGTACAATTCAGCTCATCAGAGTGGGGTATCAATTTCAAAGGGATTGGGGAAGACTTTTTAGGGAGATAATACCTCTTAAGCATTTTTCTATGGAGAGGATTTAATTGGATACAATGATCAGAATCAAACTCTACAATTAAAAAAGTGAATTTTGGGGCACCTGGGTGGCTCAGTCAGTTAAGAAAATGACTTCAGCTCAGGTCATGATCTCATGGTTCCTGGGTTTGAGCCCCCTCTTGGGCTCTGAGCTGACAGCTCAGAGCATGGAGCTTGCTTCAGATTCTGTGTCTCCCTCTCTGCCCCTCCCCAGTATGTGCGCTCTCGCTCTCTCTCACTCTTGTTCTTGCTCTCTCTCTGTCTCTCAAAAACAAGTAAATATTGGGGCGCCTGGGTGGCGCAGTCGGTTAAGCGTCCGACTTCAGCCAGGTCACGATCTTGCGGTCCGTGAGTTCGAGCCCCGCGTCGGGCTCTGGGCTGATGGCTCAGAGCCTGGAGCCTGTTTCCGATTCTGTGTCTCCCTCTCTCTCTGCCCCTCCCCTGTTCATGCTCTGTCTCTCTCTGTCCCAAAAATAAATAAACGTTGAAAAAAAAAAAAATTAAAAAAAAAAAAAAACAAGTAAATATTTAAAAGTTAATATTTATTTATGTATGTACCTCTGAAAGCGAAAAAAATCTAGATATCAAACTCTAAAGTTGCACCACTTTGGGTTAAACTGTTTTATCTATCAAGATAAAGATATTTCTGAGAAAAAATTTTAAATTAAATTATGGTATATTGCTTTGGTGTGAATCCCAGCTCTTCTCCCTATGTAGTCTTAGACAAGTTACCTAATCTCTCAATTCCCAGTTTTCCTGCCTATGAAATGGGGACAATAATAGCATCTATCCAATTGGGCTGGAACTTAATATGAACTAAAAATAAATAGTAGTCATCATTTAAAAAATTAAAATAAATGGGGTACCTGGGTGGTTCAGTCTGTTAAGTGTCCAACTCTTGGTTTCAGCCCAGGTCATGATCTCTCAGATTTGTGAGATCTAGCCCAATGTTGAGCTTTATGCTGACAACACGGAGCCTGCTTGGGATTATCTCTCCCTTCCTCTCTTTCTGTTCCTCCCCTGCTTGCTCTCTCTCAAAATAAATAAACTTTTTTTTAACGTTTACTTATTTTTGAGACAGAGAGAGACAGAGGGTCAGAGAGAGAGGGAGACACAGAATCTGAAACAGTTTCCAGGCTTTGAGCTGTCAGTGAAGAGCCCGATGCAGGGCTTGAACTCACGGACTGCAAGATCACGACCTGAGCCAAAGTCGGACGCTTAACCAACTGAGCCACCCAGGCGTCCCAAAATAAATAAACTTTTAAAAAATAAAAATAAGTTATCATAATTAAAATAAAAATTATGGTATTTACACTAACATGCCATGCTTATTGTGTATATACTTTTTTCCTCCTCTCTCTCCAAAGTTTACTATAGCACCAATCATTCTAATTTTATTGGCTGACTCTATGAAAATTTATCTGTGTTCATTGACAGTGAATAGGATCCCCTTGGTCAACCCAGCACTTCAACATACAGCTACCTGGCAATATACATGGCAGTTCATTGGCTTGGACGAATCTTGGGTATGTTTAGGAAAGACTGATATTTCTCTCATTTACCCCCCAATTTTCCGACACTTAAAAAATGTATAATGTAGAACACTTCCTCTTAAGACAAAATAGTTGTAACTTCATTAAAATGAAAATAGCACGTAACTCAAGGAAGTCAAGGGAGAGGATTCTGAATCTCAGCACATCTGGTCAAAGAATTAAAATAAAAATGATTTAAAACTTCAATTAGAGCTGCTCTTTTTTTTTTTTTTTTGGTGGAGAGGCTACTTACTTTTTGTTTTCTAGCAAGTATACAACAATATTTAAAGAGATGTTATATTTTGTTCTAAGACCAATGCCTATATATATGTTCTCTTTCAAATATATCACATTATCCTCTCTTTTGACAAGAAAAAAGGAAAGAAAGGGAAGGGAGGATGAAAGTCACAAAGGAAAAAGCTAGTTGAATTTTAGTAAATATTAATCCTATTTTAATATTCCAAAAGGAAATGCTACTTTTAATATGGATGAGACCTTCTTAAGTCTTTAATGTTTTTCTAGTGTATAGATCTTTTGGGCAAAGATTCTATATTGAATGAGAGAAATCAATTAAAAGCAAATCAAACTTACATTTATCAGAAAGCATTAGACTTCTTCCATTTTGGGTTACCACCAAGTCATTTTTGTATTTAGTTCCTATCACAACACATAAAAGTGAGGCACTTAGAAAGTAAATAACTCAACTTCTTCACTCTAAATAACTTAATCCAACTGAGACTCCTAAATTACATACCCTACATCTTTCCCTCAAAAGTTTTAAAATATGGAAAGATGACTACTTTAGGGTGTTCATATACATATACATATGTGTCTATGGTTCATATCAGAATACATTTTTCTATGAATAGATAACTTTAAGATGTACCAAGTTGGTCTTCTAACAACTTTTTTTTCTCATCTAAATGTTTTACCCAAGATAAAAGCTATTACTCATAACAGAAATATAGAAAGTTAATATTTATGTGCAAATATTATATATTTCTTAGTCACTGAAAAGTGCAATTAAGGCAAAGGTTTATCTTTGTGTGTATTACGTTGTTGTTTGTGTGACTATTTCCTGCACAATTTGTGTGTGTATATATGTTACACTCTAACTCAACACTTTCTAGGGATGCTCTTTCAAATAATACAATATCAAAAGTTTCTAATTTTAGTTCTTGTATCTAAAAGGGAAGGAGCATTCAAATTACCCAGGAGTATAAAATCTTGACTCCATAATACTTTTAAATTATAGGTCAAACATGTTTAAACGTGAGTTATTATTTACATATTTTTAAATATGACTATGAAATATAAAGGTTACTTAGAATTTTACATAATTATAATCTATTTGTCAAATACATCGTTTGCTCAAATACAGTTTCAATTAGAATTTTAAGGCCCAAAATGTCGTATGTTGATTATAGAATATCATTTATATGATCTTTGTGCTAGATATAATTGATTTACATTGCTTTTAATTTGTTTTAAATATTTTTATTACTAATGTATTTATTTTATTTTTACTATTTGTAACCACTTCAGGTCATCTGAAACTTTAGATGGTGTGACTTTATATAAGTTTGTTCACACAGTTGTTGTTTTTTTAAGTTTATTTACTTATTTTGAGAGAGAGAACAAGCAAGTGGGAGAGGGACAGGGAGAGAGAGGGAGAGAAAATCCCAAGCTGTCTCTGCATTGTCAGCTGAGCCTGATACCAGGCTCCAACTGTGAGATCATGACCTGAGGCAAAATCAAGAGTCAGTTGCTTTAACCAATCTTGCCACCCAGCTGCCCCTGTTCATACAGTTTCATGTGGCTAAAGAAACAGAGGTCCTCAGAGGATAAGAATCTACTAGTGTGTGTGCCAACTGTTCCACCATTTTGTTAGCTAGGTCACAAGGGGAAGTTTACACAACTTCTAAGGGGTCTGAAAGCTCTCAGCAGGAGGGAGGAAAGGAAGGGACAAAAGCAGGGAAAGAATGTGTTTCATTTTGCACAACCAGAAGTTCCAACCAGTCTGAGGTGGTTTGGTGCTGAGGACCTACACAGAACCCCCTTCACAGTTGTCCTGAAGTTATTTATAGCTCATTATAATATTATGATCTCCTCCTATGGGGAGAGTTTTCTGCCATTTTTTGAACAGAAGATGTATGTGCCAGCATGTTGACATGCTAGGCATGCACAATTGAACCAAGATGCCTGTGCAAGCCTCCTGCCCCTGCCCTCTAGTATAACTCTGAATAAAAGCTTCCTATACTAACCCTACAGGGAGACAGTACTTTGAGAGATATCTCCTGATCTCCTCACTTGTAACAAGTAATAAAAAGTCATTTGCTTTCAAAACTTCCATGAATAAATTGATGTATCCCAAGTTGTGAGCCCCTTGAGTTTGGTTACAATTTCTGTGAGAATCTTTGTTGGGGTAATACAATTTCTCTATATATGTCTCATGAAAAAAAGTAACAGGTACAAATATTTATGTATAAGTATCTGTGAACAATTGCTGATAATAACAAAGGAATTGGAAACAATTTAAATGTTTATTAAAACAAATTGCTAATTAAATTCTGGTATATTATGCGTTCACCACCTTTGCTAAAGATATGTGTTTACAAATATCACTATGTGTATGCAGAGAGAGAGAGAGATTAGAAAACTATTTTGATAAACAATATAAATATGTTGTTTTAATATACTGTTTACCAATAAGTGGTTAAATTATGTATGTATAATGTAAAAAACTGGGCCATCTCGGGAGATTATCTTTAGAGATGAAAGCTGATATTAAGAAAACATCATGGTAAACACACACACACACACACACACACACACAGAGCTTCTCCTTGGTAACACACCCTGAGTCTCCAGACAGTGATTATTGTTCTTTGTTATTCTGAATACAATGACAACTCCTGTATCCCAAAAGGAAATCAAGCATTCAAGACTTTAAAGAAATCTGTTGCTACTTATTCTATCTAGACACAGAGCCATTCCACAGTTTTCACATATGTTAAATCCTATTACCGATTTTATCTTCCTACCGTACAGATTGTGCTTACTAATAACTGCAATTTTTGACTTCTGCACCTATGACTCTCTTAGCACCACACCACCTCTTTTGTTTAAATTCCTCCAGAGGTAGTATCTGATGGGGTTAAAAATCGCCATTGAATACATTGTTTTCACAAGATACCTTATCACGATATAATAAGCAGACCAGAAATGCCTGACTTCATTCAAGTTTTGATCTCTGTCTCTAAGATTTGTGTACAAAAAATGAGGTCCCATGGGATGTAATCATAGCAGAACCTTATTTTCATTCTGTCACATTCTTTAAAAATATTCTGTAGGTATCTCCTCTGCCCCTGGATAAAAACTTGAGCAAATCTCATGATTTTCCAGTATCCTCTTAAGGAATTTAGAATTTCCTATCACTTTATGTCAGAAAACACAGCCTTGATTTAGAAATAATGTTATATACACTTTGATATTATTACTCAGCTCTTCAATCCGAATTGAACAAGTTAGACTTATTTTTTTTGTCCTTCTCCTAACTAGTGCAGGTAAGAAAAGGCAGGTTTTCTGCCCTTTAAAAGGAGCAAATACTTGGAGCCTTCATTCTTTCTTGCTTTCTTTGTTTGCCACTCATTAGCTGCTATTCCTGACCCTCCAGGATCAGAGCAAAAATGAGAAAGAAAGGTAAAGGGACATAGGGAAATTTCTACTTGGTAGCTCCTCTTGTGAAAGAGCTTAGTACATTGTGTGCTTGGCAAAGTTCACTCCTTCTCTCACATATCCACTCTGGGCCTATCAACTAAAACTCCATTGACCTGATGTCGACCATGATGGTCCTTCAGCTGGCAATTCTTTTCCCAAGTGTGGCTTTCCAGCAATCCACTCCACACAATTTCTATGTCTTCCCTGAAGACAATATTTTTGGCTTGGGTAGGACTTAATTCCATCCTGGCTATCTCCCAAATGGACCACATGTGGTCCATAGGAAACATTTATACAATTTTTGGCCTGATAAAATAAGAGAGCACAAGCTAAATGCAACACAGAAGCATCTTGTCCCTTACTCCAGTCATTGGAAAAGCTAGTCAAAATATTTCATTCTCTATTTTCCTTTTTGAAAGTCACAATCTTGGTTAATGAAAACATCTGTATTAGTTTCCTAGTGTTAGCTTTGCGCAGTGGCAGTATCATAGCCAATGAGGTTTATCCAAGGCACGATTATTGCTAATAGTTTCCTAGTGTTAGTGAACACTGCACCACAAATTGGGTGGCTTAGAACCATAGAAATTTATTGTCTCACTACCCTGGAGGATAGAATTCTGAAACTGAGGTGTTGGAAGGGTCATGTTCCCTCTGAAACATTTAGGGACAATCCATCCTTGTCTTTTCCTACCTTCTGGTAGTTTGCCAGCAATCCTTGGCATCCCCAGACTTACAGCTTCAGCACATCAATCTCCGCCTGTGTTATCACATGACAGTCTTCCATCCCGTGGTCATATGTCCCTCTTCTCTTCATATAGAGGTAACACTCCTAGTGAATTAGAACCCACCTTCATGACCCCATCTTAATGTGACTACATCTGCAAAAGACCCTATTTCAAACAAAGTCACACCCATAAGTACCCGTGGTTAGGATTTCAACATAACTTTTTGGAGACTCAATTCAACCCATAACAACATCTAACTAAGCTCTTCAAATGGTCTCCTTCCCTCCACATTTACAAACACTCACACCACCTATTTTCTCCTTAGTGTGTGGATGTGGTGGTAGGAGAGGGGCTTACAATATAGGAATAATTTCCTTTAAATAATTTCAAGGGGAGCAGACTATGCCACCCCAGAATGTGAAACTTTGGTATGTGCATTATTTCAAGCTGAAGATAATCAAGGCCCAACAGACTCAAGAAGTGCTTTTACCCTCCCTTTAATTGCCTAAAATAACTTAGAAAGGGGGATTGTCCCAGGAAGACAACTATTATCAGGGATAACTCTTTATATCAGACAGACTTATCTGCAGGGCATGACAACCATTTGTTTGCCAAACATTTGCTCTTCTCATCTTCCTATGAATTTTCTTCCTGCCTTTTGAGACCTAGGTCCCTTAGGTCAGGATGGTATTTAAGTCTCCATTACTTGACTGCTAAAAAGCTTCATATTTTTATAGGGCTCCTGTATGTACAAAACTTGTTTTTCTCCTATTAATCTGTTATGTCAGTTTAGTTATCAGACATGTCAAAGAAGCTAGAACGAAAGAAAGAGAAAGTTTTCTTCTCCTACACTTCCCAATAAAATCATCTCTTACTCCATATTCTTTATTCCTTTCTGGTGTGCAAATTTTACTTTTTAAAAGTTGTGAAACTGGTTTCATTGAAAATCATCTTTGAATTCTGGTCTCACTTTGGTATTTCATACATATATAATATATTGGCTGAGTCAAATGAACGCATTTGCATATACATTTAGTTGTGACAAATTTACATATCCAAGCAAGCATCACCAAAATCAACATATAAAGAATTCCATCAACTCAAATAATTTATTCCCTCTTGTCCATTTTAAGACTAGTCACCCCACTCCCTACCACCCTGCCTTGCTACTCATCAACCCCTTGGCCAATAAACCAGTGATTTCATTTCAATTGCTATAGATTAGTTTTCCCAGTTCTAAAACTTACATTAATGGAGTCGTCTAGTATGTGTTCATTTTTTATGGATATACATTTTCATCTCTTCTGAATAAATATCTAGCAGAATTACTAGGTTGTATATTTAATATTAAGTGTATATTCAATATTAAAAGAAACTTCCAAATGGTTTCACGGTTGTAGTTACTTCATAACCTTATCAACCCTTGATATTGCCCATCTTTTTAATTTTTGCTATTCTAATAGGTTTATAGTTTTATGTCATTATAATTTTAATCTGCATTTACCTATGGCTAAAACTATTGAGTTTTTTCGTAAGCATTAGCTAATAATGTATCTATTTTTATCAAGTATCTATTCAAAGCATTTGTCTATTTATAACTTAGTTGTGCTGTTAAGTTGTAAGATTTTAAATAAATGATACAAGTAAACATATAATTTAAAATGTATAAAATTAAATGTGTATGTGTATACTTTCTTTCAACAGTATTTTGTAGTTTCTAGTTTCCAGAACTATACACACACACACACACACACACATATACACATTTAGGAATATATATATATATATATATATATATATATATATATATATACACACACACATATATAAATGTGTGTATATATGTATGTGTATATATACATATATATATACCTAAATATAGGTGTGTGTATATATATATTCCTAAATATATCATGTCGTTAAAATCTACATGATATTTTTAAATTCAATTTTCAATTGTTTATATACATAAAAATTGCTTTTGATATGCTGAACTAACATTTTATGACTTGGTAAATTCATATTAGAGTTTATTAAATCTAGCAGCAATTTTGTATATTCCTTAGAATTTCTTATATACTTGATCATATCCCCCTGTAAATAAATTTACTGCTTTGTTACAAACTGCATGCTCTGTCTCCTTTTCTCTCTCTCTCTCTCTCTCTCTCTCTCTCTCTCTCTCTCTCTTTTCCCATTCTCTCTCCCTCAGTCTCCCATCTTCTTTGATGTCCCTGTCTCCTCCATCCTTTTCTTTTCCACCTCTCCCTCTCCCTGGTCTATTGTATCGTCTATGACCATGGTGCAAATTTATTAGAAATGGTGTGAAGACATTCATCCTTGACTTGCTCCTGATCATCAGAGGAGAGAATTTCATATTTATCACTGAGTATAATGTTAGCTTCATTTTTTAGGCTACATTTTCTCAAGTTGAGGGAGTTCCTTTCTTATCTGAGAATTCTTATGAATATTGATGAATTCTGTCAGATAATTTATCTGTTTTTAGTGAAATTATGACTTTTTTTGGATTTTATCAATATGACAGATTGTATTGATTGTTATCAAAGTTAAAGTAGTCTTGAACAGGGATAAACTCTATTTAATCATGATGTAATACCATTTTTGTACATTGGTAGATTCTAAATGCTAATACTTTTATAAAATTTTCATAGATATTCATACACACACTTACACACACTATCAGGCTGTAGTTTCCTTGTAATGTTATTGTCTTGTTTTGTTCTATGACTAAATAAAGAATATTACATCTCCAACTGTGATTTTAGACTTTTCTACTTTTTCTTTTGGTGTTTTCAGTGTTTACTTCATTTATTTTTAAACTCTTTCTCAACACACTACTTAGATAAGGCATTTATGTGTTTATTTTATAATAATATCACACATATTGCCAGCTAGCCTAAACAGTTTTTAGAGTTTAATATTTATCATTAGGAGGTTTTCAGTTAAATATTTGTCAATGAGAAACAAGAATAATGCTTTCATAATATGCTTCCATCAAACATAAAATGTGTTTATTAAAGTTATACAGAATTATGAGATAGAGTTCATCACTACAAGTCTTTAGAGTATTGTCTATAATAATAAGTAAGCCATTTGGTAGGCAAAAGTCACATATATCCTGGTATGGGAATAATGGGAAAACAGCATGAGGTTGAGCTTAGGTGAAATTGAAATTAATTTTCACAGTTTAGTTGCTGGGTGGTCTCAGATGACATGGCTGTTTAATCTTAGCTAGTACAGGTGTGAAAGTCATAATATGAAAACTGACACATTCAAATAGAAAAAGAGACAATATTATAATTAGACTTCATACTCATGGTAAAGTGTGAAAGAAAAAGCTTTTTTACACAGTGTCTCTGCCTTGTGAAAAAGACTACGTAACTTTTTGGAAAATAAATATGGACATGACATAGCTTTCAGTGTCTGTATTATTTGTAACTAAAGGGTTTTTTTAGCTGATGTTATGTGGAAGAATTTTCATTTACCAGTACCCCAGATCAATTTTTAGAGCCATTCCAGTGATGGAAATATGCCTAATTGCCTGGTGCAAGATCCTTTTTTTATTCCATAGAGAATGTTGTTTTTAAATCAGAGCACATCCTGTCCCTTCTTCTATCTAATTAAGACAGAAATATGATTTGGCCTGCTCAGCACAAAATTGGCTGTAGAAATATACCCATTTGTTAATTTTGGTAAGCCTTTACTAACAAGATTTTATGTATGTATTTATAATTGATAATATATTGAGCAGTATCATATATATATTGGACCTACGATATGTGGCTGAGCAGCTTACACTGCATAATGAACATTCACAACGTTATGGCCTGAACAGACATACAACTAACTGTATTGGTATTTTCTCTATAAACAAAACATTATAAAATTGAAAATATATTTTATTACATTGATTTTTACATTTATTTTATTGAAAATATATTTTATTACATTGATGATTACATTTATTACCTATGCAGAAATATTGAGACTAAAATTCACATTTACTGGTAAGAAAATCCCTACTGAAATAGCTAGCCCTTTTACTGCCATTAAAACTTACCTATCTCTGATTCATTTCTACAATATATGGTAAATTTATTATTTTTCATACGAAATGCCCATATTATATAATTCCCTAAACCTTACATTAAATTTATTAAATTGAGGACCTATCAATGGTATCTCAAACATAAATACATTTGATTTGTTAGTAACACTTATCTATGTAAATAAATTGGTAAGCTAAAGATAGCATTCAAGTATACAAAATAACTCTAATTCTTCATTATTGAGGACGTTAAGCTTTGAAAATGAACCAAAAATGTTTCCAGGGCTGTATATTAGGATTTAATCCATTTATTAAAATTATAGGAATAAGATGTAGTTTTATATTTAACTATTTTATAATCCTTAAAAGGACCTCTCCTTTAGTTAAAATATAAGCAGACCAGCAAATTTAATCTGTGTTTATCTTTGAGTTACACATATGGAGAATTTTTGGTCATAGTACAGTGTTTGCATAGCTTCACTATATAACACATACATGTAATACTATAATTATAGGATAACATGTATTTTGTGTTATAGTAGGTAATAAAAATGTACTAACCAAAAACTAGGTGTTTTTACACTTAACTAAACTTTCCTTACAACACATAATTTTAAAGTTCAATTTAAAGTACGTCTCCTAAACACACTGAATGCATTACATCCTATTATATTGAATATAAAATGTTATATAAATTAATGAGGTTTATAGGATTTGTGTACATAATACAAACTTTTATATCAGAAAAAAAATCTCAGTGAATTAACATTGAGAGTTGGTTACTCAACTTTCAATATGTCTCAAAATCCAATATGGTTGCCATTAAGAAATCATACCTTGTCTCTTTATCTTGTGAAGGTGACCTCCTTAATATATACCCACAAGGTATTAGCAGAGAGTGGGTGACAGAAAACAAAAAGATCACAATCCAAATTTCATTGTGTTACACATCCCTTTTCCCCACATTCTGTTAAGTGACATTGGTCACATACTGCCTAACTCCATGAAAAGAAAGGGTAGAGACTGGGAAATATAATGTTCCTGTTTGCCCAGGAGAAACACAAAATATGTTTGGAGAAAACATGGTTTTTCTTTTGTCACAAACACCAAACAAAAGGAGCAGGAAAATCAAAACCATGTGCATAAGGTGTGACTTACATTTTTCTGAGATTTCCAAGGCAGTAATGCTGCTGAAAATACTGGATATGTTTGGCAAGAACAAGGATAATGTAACCGATAAACCACAAGTGCTCTATTCACTAAAACTTTCAGGAAAGCAAAATTAGCTCTGAAAGAGTAGACTGGAGAATTTCCTCTTCTACATTTCAAAATGGTGTTAAATATTCATGAATTATAAAATACTTTTCTTCTGTACTAAATTAGTTTGGTATTTCTTCAATGACCAGATTATCTTTTTATATTGAAAATATAATTTTCTTTTACTATGGATAAAAATCTGGGAAAAAACATATTTCAATGAAAAGCTGAAGTGTTCTAATAAAGTATCACTAAACAGTTGTAGTTACAGAATATGAATGTGGACATTACTGTGTTAAGCATTTTCCTATATCTTATTTAATTTACATGAGATATTATTCTAAATGGATTTTTATTATTAAAGAAACAAAAACATTATTTTACACTCAATAGAGCCCCACTTTATGAGCTAATATTGAGTCATGGACCAGAGGAATAAAACAATAATTATTCTTTATTGTAAAGTTATAATCTACCATGTAATTAATTTGCCCTAATTCTCCCTGGTGACATATCATGTTCTTGGCTCACAGTAGTTGGGTCCTGCATCATACTTTGTTAAATAATCACCACAGTATTCAAAAGTATGACAAAACTTGTTGCCATTATTTTATTTACTGCTTTTATAAAATCTGGAAACCAAAAGACATGCTAAAACATACATCTAAAGCTACCATTAGGGTTAATTATACAAAATTATTTATGAGATATTTACCTGGATAATAAATATTCGTGCAGTGACCTAACACTGAAATAGAAGTACCATCCCTATAAATCAAATGAAAGCTAGAACTTAAAAAGATAAAGACTTAATGATTTCTGAAATGGTTTCTCAGCTAGGGAAGCCAGGTGAAAATTAAAAATAAACAGTTGGAAGGCACCTGGGTGGCTCAGTCTGTTGAGCATCTGACTCAATCTTGGCTCAGGTCATCATCTCAGGGTTTGTGAGTTTGAGCCCCTCTGCTGTCAATACAGTCTGCTTAGGATTCTGTGTCTCCCTCTCTGCCCTTCCCCTGCTCTCCCACTCAAAATAAATAAACTTAAAAAAATGGTTGTTACATAACATTTTTTGTAGTCTAATATTTGGTTGCCAAAAACTTTAACTCTTTTGCATATTTTCTGGGTAAGATTGCACTGCATTTCACTTGAATCAGAATGTGAAAAGCATACATATTTTTTTTTAAAAAAAGTTTCTTTGGAAATTATCTGTCTACATCTGGGATTCTAAGGTTTATATACAAACCAAAAAAAAAAGTTTTACAATCATCTGTAAGAAAAATATCTCAGAAAAAACCTATCAGGTGCTAATAAAATATAAATAGATACTGAAATGATTATTTGATAGAGTAAGGGATTCTATGAACAGTTCCTAACTTGTGACCATTTTCTGGGTTTCATTTTCTTGATTATCTTGATTGATATGTTCATACTATGACCATAAAAACAAACAAAAAAAAGTAGGTTATCACAAAGATGCCTGAGAATCACACCTGATCTTAATTGCAAGTGCACTTCAAGCATCTGTTACCAAATTTTAAAACTAGTAACTAATTTCAAATTCACCACTCCATTACATATGACTAAAATCAGTACTATTAATACTCTTATCAGAAGTGTTATTGCTATTTTATGAAAAGTCATGTTTTGTTTTAAAAAGAAATAATCAAAGGGCACCTAGGTGGCTCAGTCAGTTAAGCGCCTGACTTCAGCTCAGGTCATGATCTCGCAGTCCGTGAGTTTGAGCCCCGCATCAGGCTCTGTGCTGACAGCTCAGAGCCTGGAGCTTGCTTTGGATCCTGTGTACCCCCTCTCTCTGACCCTCCCCCCACTCGTGCTCTGTCTTTCTCTATCTCTCAAAAATAAATGCTAAAAAAATTATCTTTAAAGAAAAAATCAAAAGTGATAATTTGAGGTACACAAAAAACCTTGTATGCTTTTTAATGCTCCTACAAATATCCTAAGAGAACAGGTTTTTTTTTTTAATTTAAATCCTATTGATGATTTTTGATGCTTGATGTTGCTGAATAGAGTGATGACTATGATAAAAGTGTATATAAAAGTTTAATTTGTAGTAATAAATTTGTTTGCTAGACCAGATGTTAAGCTACTCAATTTCTTTGAGACTTCAAATGAGCTTTATATACCCAATACTCTTCTCACTCTTCATAACCATGATTGCTCAAAATAATCATAGCACTGATGTATTAGGTGATTACAGTTTATAGATTAAGTGAAATGAATGACAGCAATTTTAAGTGACTAGGAGGAGAAACTGAGGTAACAGTTATAAAGTAATTGCACTATCCATGAAATAGTATAGTAATATTCAAAAGTGGAATTATTAGTTGTAAATGTATCTTTCACATACTAGGGCAACAAAAACCATAATTAAAGATGTATAACTGAGATGGTAAGAAATGAGAAAAAAAAGTTGAGTCATATAAAATAACAAATTAAAATTAGAGGAGACAGAAAATAGTGGGATAAAAAGGGCCAAGGATCAGAATACAGTTTAAAAATAGGTTAGAAACCTATTATATCAATAATCATTTAAATGCCAGTGATGTAAGTTCACCAATTAAAAGAGACAAGTCACAGTGGATTTTAAAAAAAAGAAGAAGAAAACAGACCTAACTAGATGTTGTTTATAAGAAATCTACCTTAATGAAAGGAAAAAATAGATAAAAAGTAAAGGAATAGAAAAAAAAAAAAAAACATATACCATGCTATGACTAATCAGAAGAAATCTGTAGAAAATATATTCATTTAAGACAAATCCAACTTAATGGCAAGGAAAATTTTCAGATATAGAAAGGGCTGTACATAACATAAAGGGGTTAAATATCCAAAAAGACTTAAAGATTCACAATGTGCATGAACCTAAAAGCAGAGAGTAAAAATATGAGACCAAAATGTTAGAAGTGCAAGAAAAAATAGGTGAAACCACTATTATATTTGGTGACTTCCATACCAATCTCTCAGTAATTCCAGATTCAGCAGGCAGTAAATCACCAAGGATATAGTTTGACTGGACAGTACCATCATCAGCTAAATCTAATTGGCATTTTTTATAAGATTTAAAAAAAAATAATGTTTTATTTATTTTTGAGACAGAGACAGAGCATGAGCAGGGGAGGGGCAGAGAGAGAGGGAGACACAGAATCTGAAGCAGGCTCCAGGCTTTGAGCTGTTAGCACAGAGCCTGACACAGGGATCGAACTCATGGACTGTGAGATCATGACCTGAGCTGAAGTCCGATGCTTAACCGACTGAGCCACCCAGGCACCCCTAATTGACATTTAAAGAATACTTCTTTTATTTCCCTTGGCTTTGGAGAGATATCAAGTAAGAAGTTGCTGCAGCTGAGGTCAGACATTGTTGCCTGTTTTCTCCTCTAGGATTTTGATGGTTTCCTGTCTCACATTTAGGTCTTTCATCCATTTTGAACTATTGGAACCCCATGAAGATAAAAAGCGTCTGCACAGCAAAGGAAACAATCAAGAAAACTAAAAGGCAAACAACATAATGGGAGAAGATATTTGCAAATGACATACCAGAAAAGGGTTAGTATCAAAAATCTATAAAGAACTTACCAAACTGAATATCCCCCCAAAATAATCTAGTGAAGAAATGGGAAAAAGACATAAATAGACACTTTTCCAAAGAAGACATCCAGATGGCAAATAGACACATCGAAAGATGCTCAACATCACTCATCATCAGGGAAATACAAAAAAAACCACAATGAGATATCACCTCACACCAATCAGAGTGGCTAAAATAAGAACTCAGGAAACAAAAGATGTTGGTGAGGATGTGGAGAAAAGGGAACACTCTTGCACTGTTGGTGGGAATGCAAACTTGTGTAGCCACTCTAGAAAACAGTGTGGAAATTCCTCCAAAAATTTAAAATAGAACTACCCTATGACCCAACAATAGCACCATTAGGAATTTATCCAATGGATATAGGAGTGCTGATTTGTGGGACACATATACCCCAATGTTTATAGCAGAACTATCAACAATAGTCAAATTATGGAAAGAGCCCAAATGTCTACCAACTAATAAATGGATAAAGAAGATGTGATACATATACATAGAATGGAATATTACTCAGTGATGAAAAAGAATGAAATCTTGCCATTTGCAACAATGTGGATAGAACTGGAGGGTATTATGCTAAATGAAATAAGTCAGTCATGTATGTGTCATCATATGAAAAAGATAGATATCATATGTTTTCACTCATATGTGGAATTTGAGAAACTTAACAGAAGACCATAGGGGAAGAGAAAGAAAAATAAGTTACAAACAGAGAGAGAGGAAAACCATAAGAGACTCTTAAATATAGAGAATTAACTGAGGGTTGATAAGGGTGGGGGGTTGAGGGGACAGAGAAAATGGGAGATGGGTATTGAGGATGGCACTTGTTGGGATGAGCACTGGGTGTTGTATGTAAGTGATGAATCATGGGAATCTACTCCCAAAGCAAAGACTAAACTGTATACACTGTATGTTAGCTAACTTGAGAATAAATTATTAAAAACAAAAACACATAAAAATGAATCTAGAAGGGCTGTAATATTGTGGGAGTGTCAGGCACTGAAGACACAAAGATTTGGTCCCTGCCTGCCCTCAGGAGGAGATACCTGGGTCCAACATGTCTAAGGACCATAGGGAAGAACAAGAATGATTAAGAGCTTCAGGGGCATCTGGGTGAGAGGGGGAAAAGGGACTGAACTACAAAAGCCACAGTAGAGGCAAACCAGGCTCACAAGTCATTAATGCATATTCGGGGATTCTCCTTTTTAGGGATTTTATAAAACATATCCTGTTTCCCCTACTTTCTTGCTTGTGTCAAGATACTGGGAGAACTGAGTAATTAAAATGTTGCTCTATTCACAATGAAATGAGAAAGAAGAGAAGTGAAAAGTTAGGAAAAAAATTAAAAATTAAACTACTTCTTTCAAAAACAGCATAATACACATTCTTCTCAAGCTCACGTGGACCATTCACCAATATAAACCAAATTTGGATCAACAACTCTTAATAAACTGAAAAGAATAGAAATCATAAAATTTGTTCTCAGATCATACTGGAATTAAGCTGGAAACCAGTAAGAGAAATACAACTGGAAAACACTGATGTATTTGTAGATTAAATAATACTTCTTCATAACACACGGGTTAAGGTAATTTAAAAATAGTTTGAACTAAATAAAAATGAAAATGAAAATAAATCTTACCAAAATTTGTGGGATGTAAAGAAAACAGTGCTTAGAAGAAAATTTATAAAATTGTATATTAGAAAAGTAATATCATTAATCTAAATTTCTATCTTAAAAATTAAAGTATGAAATTAAATTCAAGGTAAACCAGATATAAAGAAATAATAGAGACCAGAAATCAATAAAATTAAAAATGGGTAATCAATACAAGAAAAATCAATAAAACTTAAAGCTGGTTCTTTGATAATAGAATTACTAACCTCTAATCAGGCTAACCAAGAAAAAAAGACAGAGAGAGAAAAAACACATATAATCAGAGATTTAAGAGGGTCTATCACTACTGAACCCATGGATATAAAAGAATAATAAAAAAATATTATGGACCACTCTTTGCCCACAATATTGATAATTTTTATGAAATAATTCCTTGAAAGACACAATTTATAAAAACACACAAGAAGAAACAGTTCAGCTGAATAGGCCTACATCTATTAAAATAATAACCAAAACAGGAAGCACAAGGCTCTAAAGCCTTTACTAGTGAATTCTAATGAAGAAATTTCTATAATCATTTACAGAAAATAGAAGCAGAAGGGATACTTTCTAACTCATTTTATGAAGGTAGTGTTACTCTAATACCCTACCAGACAAAAGCATTACAAGAAAGGAATATTACAGACCGATGTTTTTCATAAACATAGATGCAAAAATCCTTAATGAAATATTAGAAATAATTCCAACAGTGCATAAAAAGTATTATGCACTACAGGCAAATGAGGTTTATCTCAGGTATTCAATATTGTTTAAATCTTTGAAAATTAATTATTGAAATCCATCATATCGACAGGCTGAAGAAAAGGAATCTTGACAAACCCTGTTAAGTGAACAGTTACCTTCCTACTTAGTTACTTCTTCACCATTTACCACCCCCAGCCCAAATTCGTTTCTCTTATCAATTCTTGACCAATTCATTTTATTTCTTTAATTTTTTTTTATCTAAAGGGTATAAAAACTTCCTGCTTTGGTCATTTCTTTAGGCCTTCATTGTCTTGTGAAGACAATGTGCATATGCATTATAAAAATTGAACAAACTCTGTACTTTTCTCCTTAAAAAAAAAACAGGCTCAAGAAAAATCACATGTTCATACCAACAAATAGAGAAAAAGCATGTGACAAAGCCAACACTTATCCAGGATAAAATCTCACAGTAAACAAGAAATGAAGGAAAACTTTCTCAACTAATAAACAACATCTCCAAAACTCTTACAGCTAACATCATATCTAATGGTGAGAAACTGAATGCTTTCACACTGAGCTTGGGAGAAGGCATGGATATACCATCAACACTTCTATCAACATTGAACTGGAAGTCCTAGCTAACGCAAAAAAGAAAAAAAGAAAAAGAAAAGAAAAAGGAAACACAAGGTTACAGATTGGGAAAGAAGAGGTAAAACTATATTTGTTCACAGACGATATGATTATTTATGTAGGAAATCCCAAAGAACTGGTACTAATAAGCAATGATAGCAAGTTTGCAGAATATGAGGTTAATTGCCCTTCCATATAGCAGTTTGAAACCAAAAACATAATGCTGTTTATATTCACATCCAAAAATTCAAATGTTTAGGAATCCATCTCACAAAATATGTACCAGAACAATCTGAAAAAAATTATCATTTGACCCAATTCCGGTTGTTATAACAAAACATACCATAGACTGGGTAGCTTATAAACAACAGAAATATATTTATTATAATTCTAGAAGCTGGAAGTCTGAGATCAAGGTACCAGCATGGTCAGGTGAGGGCTTTCTTCCTGGTAACAGACTTCTCACTGTATCCTCACATGGTAAAAGCAGTAGCAAGGGAATTCTTCAGAGTTCCTTTTGTAAAAGCAATCCCATTTATAAGAACTCCACCTTGATGGCCTGATCACCTCCCAAAGACTCTATCTACTAATACTATTACCTTTGGTAGTTAGAATTTCAACATCTGAATTGTGGGATCACCCAAACATTCAGAACACAGCAAATACAAAATTCTGATGAAAGAAATCAAAGAAGGTCTAAATAGAAATATTCCATGTTTATGGGTAGAAAGACTCAATATTGTTAAGACATCAGTTCTTCCTAACATGGTCTACAGATTCAATACAATTCAAATCAAGATATCACGAAATTATTTTATGGCTACCAACAACCTGATCCTAAAGTTTACACAGAGAGGACAAAAACCCAGAATACATTACACAATATTGAAGAAGAGCTAAATCAAAGGACTGACACTACCGAACTTTGAAACCTCCTGTAAGGCTATAAAAATGAAGGTACTGTTGTATGGTGAAAGATGGAACATAATAGGGAGACCAGGAACAGATCTGATAAATAGAGCCAAATTATTTCTGATGAAAGAGAAAGAACAACCCAGTGAAAAAGAGTCTAGAAAGAAAAATGAGGAGAGCCTATGTGGCTTAGCTGGTTAAGCATCTAACTCTGATTTCATCTCAGGTCATGATCCCAGACTCATGGGACTGAGCCCCATATCAGACTCTCTGCTAAGGTGAGGAGCCTGCTTATGATTCTCTCTCTCTTTCTCTGCCCCTCTCCCTCATTCATGCACTCTCTCACTCTCTCTCTCAAAAAAAAAAAAAAAAAGAATTATGTTTAATAAAAGAAAAGAAAAATAATAGAACTAGACATACACATAAAAAATCTAGACATAGACCTTATGCATTTTACAAAAGTTAATTCAAAATGGATCATAGACTTAAATTTAATGTAAAATTTTAAGATTCCAAGAACATAGAAAATCTAGGTGATCTTGATCTTGGAGATGACTTTTTCTATACAACACCAGAAACTCTGTACATGGAAGAAAAAAATAACAAGTAGGACTTTATTAAAAGTAAATACTCCTTCTCTGTAAATATGCTGTTAAGATACTTCATAGGCAGGCCACAGACCAGAAGAAAATATTTGCAAAACATATCTGATAAAGTATTTGTATCCAAATATGCAAAGAACACTTAAAGCTCAACAATAAGAAAGCAAATAATAATGGGCAAAGATAAGAAGAGACACCTCACCAAAGAATATATAGAGAGGTCAAATAAGCATATTAAAAGAAATTTAGCATCATATGTCATTAGAATACTGCAAATTAAAACAGTAATTGGATACCACTGAACATTTGTTAGGATGGCTAAAATCCAAAATATATCGATTACTTTCAAGATGTGGAGTAACAGCAAATTTCATGCATAGCTGATAGGAATGCAGAAATATACAGACGTTTTAGAAGGTAGTATGACAGTTTCTTACAAAGCTAAACAGTCATATCACACTCCATGATATTTACCCAAATGAGTTAAAAAATTGTGTCCAAACAAAAGCCTGCACCAATTGTTTATAATATGTTTATTGATATTTGCCCAAACTTGGAAGCAACCAAGATATCTCTCAAATGGTGATTGGTCAAACTATGGTACACCAATACGATGGAATATTATTCAATGATAAAATGAAATAAACTATCAAAAGATACAAGATAAAAGATACAAGATAAAAGATACAAAAGAAACTTTAAATGCATATTGCTAAATGAAAGAACACAATCTGAAAAGGCTACATTCTGTATGATTCCAATTATGTGACCTTCTGGAAAAGGCAAAACTATAGAGACTATAAAAAGATCGGTGGTTTCCAGGAACTTGAATAGAGGGAAGGAAGATGAATAGGTGGAACACAGTGTTTTTAGGGCAGTGAAAATACTCTGTATGACACTGCAACAGAAGATACATGACATTATATATTTTTCAAGACCCAGAGAACTATACAAATTAAAATCTGGGGCACCTGGGTGGTTCAGTCAGTTAAGCATCTGACTTTGGCTCAGGTTGTGATCTCACCGTTTGTGGGTTCAAGCCCTGTGTCGGACTCTGTGCATAGAGCCTGGAGCCTGCTTCAGATTCTGTGTCTCCCTCTCTGTCTGCCCCTCCCCACTCGCACTCTCTCTCTCTCTCTCTCTCTCTCTCTGTCTCTCTCTCTCTCTCTCTTACAAATAAATAAACATTTCAAAAAACAAAAAAAAATAAAATCTGTATCCTAATGTGAACTATAGATTTTAGTTAATAATATATATAATATTTCATCAAAAATATTCAATATAGTTAATATATCAAAAATATACAATTATAATAATGTATAACACTGAGGGAAGAGGTTAGTGATAAGGCAAATTCTGGGTGGGGGATGGACACATACAAGACCTTTCCATATATTCTGTTCCATTTTTCTGTAAATTTGAAAATCTTCTAAAAACTAAAGTCTATTAATTTAAAGAAAATAGAGATTTTTGTGGTGTTTTTAAAACAGCATAATTTGAACAATTCTGTTTGAAAAGAAATTGATACCTATTAGTGGAGTGTTGCCTCAAAGATTAAAATATAATTTTGGATTTTAAACTCTAAAATTGTTTAAATTGAATCTAAAATTGTTTAGATTGAATCTAAAGTCTAAAATTGTGGCAAGGGGCCAAGATGGTGGAACAGCATGGAAATTTTTTTGTGTGTCTCCCATCCCTGAAATATAGCCAGATCAAAACTAAACCATCCTACACACCTAGGAAACAGATTTGGGGATTAACACAACAATCTGCACAACCTGAACCAGAGAACTCAGCAGGTATGGAGCACGGAGAGGTGAACTGGGGGAGAGAGAACTCACAGAGGGCAGGCACTGTTGTTGTTTGTGGAGAAAGGACAGAGAGCTGGGGCAGTACACAAGCATCCCCTGGCCCAAAAGCAGCTAGAGAGAAAATAAAGAGTATGCAAGTGACAGAACAAAAAAGGGAGAAAGGAGAAGGTTTAAATTCCATTAAGACTTTATAAACAGGGGGAGTGCAGAATATGAAACTACGCAACTCTATACCTGTTAGTGCTCTAGTGGGAAGGGAAAATCCCCAGGAACAGAAAGCAAGGTCCTCGGGGTCCTCAGGCCACACAGGGAGAGGCGGTTCCCCTGTTGGGAAGACATTGGGTAGAGACTGTGTGGCCACCCCACAGGCAAAGAACTCAGCAGACCCCAGAGAACATCCAGGGGCAGGCTGGCACCCAGCAGCAGTCTCTGGGCATCAGCAACACAACAGTCTGCTGAATGTCCCTGGGAGTGGGCTGGCACCTGACCATTGCTTAGTGAGACCCTGCCCCAGAAGGTCTGAGCAGGACAAAGCACAGTTACTCAAAAGGGAAAGGCTGGGAAACACAGCCATATCTGAGATAAAACTCAGGAGGAGGGTGCTGCCTAGCAACCTGATGGCTTGTTCACAAACAGTGTAAAAGCGGGGAGTGTACGGAAGCCGGAGACAAAGGGGGGGTGAACAATTGTCGGTCGGGAGAGCACAGAGTTCTGATATTAGAGACTGGGTAGCTGGGTGATGCCATTTTCACCCCTCCTGCGCATGAGCATACACAGCTACAGGTGCCACAAAATTCACCCCCATAATCTAAGCAGCACCATCTAGTGGAGAACGGAGCTGTTACACTAAGCCCCGCCCAACTGGCCCAAACTCATTCTTCAGGAACAACACAAGTCTCTCTGCCTGCTTAGTTTATGGACTATAAAGTGCTTCATAGTTGGACTTGTAGGGGAAACTGATGTAATTTCAATTATACTTCAGACTGTTTATTGGTCCATCTATTCAATTTTTTTCTTTTCTTATTCTTGAATACAGAAAGAGCAAAAATTATTTTTATTTTCCATTTCCATTAAAATATTTTTCTTTAATTTTTCTACTCATTCTTTTATTTTTGTGTAAATTTCTCAAATTCTATTTTTTTACTTCCATCATCTCATTTTATTATATTTCATTGTATTTTTTCAAATTTTCAAACGTTACCTTTTTTTATCCTTTCCTCTTCATTGCCTTTTCTCACAATTCTATCAAGCTCTTTTCCATAACCAGACCAGAACACACCTAGTATCTAGCACCCTTTATTCGATTTTTGTGTGTTGCTTTTATGTTTTTAATTATAATTTTCTTTTACCTTATTAATTCTGTATCTTCCTTCAAAATGACAAAACAAAGCAATTCACCCCAAAAGAAAGAACAGGAAGAAATGACAGCAAGGGACTTAATCAACACAGATACAAGCAAGATGTCTGAACCAGAATTTAGAATCACGATAATAAGAATACCACCTGCGGTTGAAAATAGATTAGAAACCCTTTCTGTGGAGATAAAAGCTAGTCAGGATGAAAGAAAAAAAATGCTATAACTAAGTTGCAATCTCACATGGTTGCCATGGTGGCAAGGATGGATGAGGCAGAGCAATGAATCAGAGACATACAGGACAAATCTATGGAGAATAATGAAGCGGAAAAAAAAGAGGGAGATTAAGGCAAAAGAGCATGATTTAAGAATTAGAGAAATCAGTGACTTAATAAAAAGGAATATCAGAATTATAGGAGTCCCAGAATAGGAAAAGAGAAATAGGGGTAGAAGGGTTATGTGAGCAAATCATAGCAGAAAACTTACCTAACCTGGGGAAAGACACAGACATCAAAATCCAGGAAGCACAGAGGACTCCCACTAGATTCAATAAAAACCGACCTTCAACAAGGCATATCATAGTCAAATTCACAAAATATTCAGGCAAGGGGGGAATCATGAAAGCAGAAGGAAAAAAAATTCCCTACCCTAAAGGGAAGACAGATCAGGTTTACAGCAGATCTATCCACAGAAACTTGGCAGGCCAGAAAGGAGTGGCAGGATATTTCAATGTGCTGAATTGGAAAAATATGCAGCCAAGAATTCTTATCCAGCAAGGCTGGATTCAAAATATAAGGACAGATAAAAAGTTTCCCAGAAAACCAAAATTAAATGAGTTCATGACCACTAAACCAGCCATATGAGAAATTTTAAGGGGAACTCTCTGAGGTGAGAAAAGATGGAAAAAAAAAAAAAGATGAAAAGCAACAAAGACTAGAAAGGACCAGAGGCCACCACCAGAAAATCCAACTCTACAGACAACATAATTGAAATAAATTCATATCTTTCAGTACCCACCCTAAACATCAATGGACTAAATGCTCCAACCAAAAGACCTAGGGTAACAGAATGGATAAGAAAACAAGATCCATCTATATGCTGTTTACAAATGACCCAATTTAGACTTAAGGACACCTTCAGATTGAAAGTAAGGGGATGGAGACCCATATAGCATGCTAATGGTCACCAAAGGAAAACCAGAGTAGCCACACTTATATCAGACAATCTAGACTTTACAATAAAGACTGTCACAAGAGATGCAGAAGGGCATTATACCATAATAAAGGGATCTATAACCCAAAAAGATCTAACAATTATAAACATTATGCTCCAAATGTAGAAGAACCCAAATATATAAATCAAATAGTCACAAATATAAAGACACTCATTGATAATAATACCATAAGTAAGGGACTTCAGCACCCTACTCGTAACAATGGACAGATCATCTAAGCAGAAAATCAACAAGGAAACAATGGCTTTGAATGACACACTGGACGGGATGGACTTAACAGGTATATTCAGAACATTTCATCCTAAAGCAACAGAATATATATTCTTCTCCAGTGCATATGGAATGTTCTCCACAATAGATCACATACTGGGACAAAAATGAGCCCTCAACAAGTACAAAAGATCAAATTCATACCATGCATAGTTTCATAAAACAATATTATTAAAGTCAAAATCAACCAAAACAATTGTTTTAAAAATGTGGAAAGATAACAAATACTTGGAGACTAAAGACAATCCTACTACAGAATGAATCGACTAACCAAGAAGTTAAAGAGGAAATTAAAAAGTACATAGAAGCCAATGAAAATAAAACCATAGCCCAAAACCTCTGGGACACAACAAAGGTGGTTGTAAGAGGGTAGTATATAGCATTCTAGACCTTCCTAAAGAAGAAAGAAAGATCACAAATACACAAACCTAACCTTACACCTTAAAGAGATGGAAAAAAAAAAGCAAATAAGACCAAAAACCAGCAAAGGCAGGAAATAATAAAGATTAGAGCAGAAATAAATGTTATCAAAATAACAACAACAACAAACAACAACAACAACAAAAAGTACAACAGATCAATGAAACCAGAAATTGGTTCTTTGAAAGAATTAACAAAATGGATGAACCCCTAGCCAGTTTGATCAAAAAGAAAAAGGAAAGGACCCAAATAATAAAATCAAGAATGAAAAAGGAGAGATCACAACCAACACAGCAGAAATACAAACATCAATAAGAGAATATTATGAGCAAATATATGCCAATAAAATGGACAATATGGAAGAAATGGACAAATTCCTAGAAACATATATACTACCAAAACTAAAACAGGAAGAAATAGAAAATTTGAACAGACCCATAACCAGTAAGGAAATCAAATCAGTAATCAGTAATCTCTCAAAAAACAAGAGTCCAGGGCCAGATGGCTTTCCAGTGGAATTCTAACAAACATTTAAGAAAGAGTTAACACCTATTCTCTTGAAGGTGTTCCAAAAAGTAGAAATGGAAAGAAAACTTTCAAACTCTTTCTATGAAGCCAGCATTACCTTGATTCCAAAATTAGACACAGGCCCCACTAAAAAGGAGAACTATAGACCAATTTCCCTGATGAACATGGATGCAAAAATCCTCAACAAGATATTAGCCAACTGGATCCAACAATACATTAAAAAAATTATTCACCACAACCAAGTGAGATTTATACCTGGGTTGCAGGGCTGGTTCAATAACCACAAAACAATCAATGTGACTCATCACGTCAAAAAAAGGATGCAACCGTATGATCCTCTCAATAGATGCAGAGAAAGCATTAGACAAAATACAGCATCCTTTCTTGATAAAAATCCTCAAGAAAGTAGCGATAGAAGGAGCATACCTCAAGATCATAAAAGCCATATATGAACGACCCAACGCTAATATCATCCTCAATGGGGAAAAACTGAAAGCTTTCCCCCTAAAGTCAGGGACAACACAGGGATGTCCACTCTCGCCACTGTTATTCAACATAGTATTAGAAGTCTTAGCCTCTACAGACAACACAAAGAAATAAAAGGCATCCAAATCGGCCAGGAGGAGGTCAAACTTTCACTCTTCACAGATGACATGATCCTCTATGTGGAAAACCCAAAAAATTCCACCAAAAAACTGCTAGAATTGACTCGTGAATTCAGCAAAGTTGCAGGATATAAAATCAATACACAGAAATCGGTTGCATTCCTATACACCAGCAATGAAGCGACAGAGAAATCAAGGAATTGATCCCATTTACAATTGCACCAAAAACTATAAAATACCTAGAAATAAATCTAACCAAAGAGGTGAAAAATCTATACACTGAAAACTATAGAAAGCTTATGAAAGAAATGGAAGAAGACACAAAAAAATGGAAAAAGATTCCATGCTCCTGGATAGGAAGAACAAATATTGTTAAAATGTCAATACTACCCAAAGCAATTTACATATCCAATGCAATCCCTATCAAAATAACACTAGCATTCTTCACAGAGCTAGAACAAATAATCCTAAAATCTGTATGGAATCAGAAAAGACCCCGAATAGCCAAAGCAATCTTGAAAAAGAAAACCAAAGCAGGAGGCATCACAATCCCTGACTTCAAGATGTATTACAAAGCTGTAATCATCAAGACAGCATAGTACTGGCACAAAAACAGAGACTTAGATCAATGGCACAGAATAGAGAACCCAGAAATGAACCCACAAATATATGGCCAACTAATCTTTGACAAAGCAGGAAAAAATATCTGATGGAATAAAGACAGTTTCTTCAGCAAATCATGCTGGGAACACTGGACAGCGACATGCAGAAAAATGAGCCTGCACCACTTTCTTACACCATACACAAAAATAAACTCAAAATGCTTAAAAGACCTAAACGTAAGACCGGAAGCCATCAAAATCCTAGAGGAGAAAGCAGGCAAAAACCGTTTTGACCTCGGCCACGGCAACTTTTTACTCAACACGTCTCTAGAGGGAAAGGAAACAAAAGCAAACATGAACTATTGGGACCTCATCGAAATAAAAATCTTCTGCACAGTGAAAAAACAATCAGCAAAACTAAAGGTAACTGATGGAATGGAGGAGATATTTGCAAAATATCAGATAAAGGGTTATCAGATAAAGGGTTAGTATCCAAAATCTATAAAGAATTTATCAAAGTCAACACCCAAAAAACAAAGAATCCAGTGAGGGAATGGGCAAAAGATATGAATAGACACTTCTCCAAAGAAGACATCCAGATGGCCAACCAACACATGAAAAAATGCTCAACGGCATTCATCATCATGGAAATACAAATCAAAACCACATTGAGATACCTCCTCACACCTGTCAGAATGGCTAACATTAACAACTCAGTCAAAAACTGATGTTGGCAAGGATGTAGAGAAAGAAGATCTCTTTTGCATTGCTGGTAGGAATGCAAATTGGTGCAGCCACTCTTCAAAACAGTATGGAGGTTCCTCAAAAAATTAAAAATAGAAACACCCTACAACCCAGCAATTGCACTAATAGGTATTTACCCAAGGGATAGAGGTATGCTGTTTTGAGGGGGCACATGCACCCCCATGTTTATAGCAGCACTATCAGCAATAGCCACAGTATGGAAAGAGCCCAAATATCCATCGATGGATGAATGGATAAAGAAGATGTGGTACATATATACAATGGAGTATTACTCAGCAATCAAAAAGAATGAAATCTTGCCATTTGCAACTACGTGGATGGAACTAGAGGGTATTCTAAGCAAAATTAGTCAGTCAGAGAAATACAAATATCATATGACTTCACTCAAATGGATAAGGGGCATTAAGAAATCTACTCCTGAAATCATTGGTGCACCATGTGTTAACTATCTTGGATGTAAATTATAAAAATAAATAAATAAATTATAGAAAGAATAGAAAAATAAATAAATAAAAACAAGTAACTATATAATGGGGATTAGGGAGTGCCTTGGTGTGACAACACTGGGTGATGTGCACGACTGTTAATCACTATATTGCACACCTGAAATGGTTTATCAACTAATTGGAGTTAAAATAAAAACTTAAAAAAAAAAGCAGTGTCATGAAACTGGAAAAATAAATAAAATTATGGCATTGTTTTAGGGTAGGCAGCTGGCAGTGAGAAAAAAAGTTATCAGAGTATGGGACAGTATCCATATTAAAAATATAGTAGAAAAATATTCAGTATAATACACCAGCAATTGGGGTACCTGGGTGGCTCAGTTGGTTAAGCGTCCAACTTCGGCCTAGGTCATGATCTCGCAGTTTGTGAGTTTGAGCCCCGCGTAGGGCTCTGTGCTGACAGCTGGGAACCTGGAGCCTGCTTCGGATTCTATGTCTCCCTCTCTCTCTGCCCCTCCCCAGCTCATGCTTGCACTCTGGCTCTGTCAAAAATAAATAAACTTAAAAAAAATAATAAAAAAATAATAAAAAAGATACACCAGCAATAAATTGGAAGACCTATAATACAACTAATTTACCTTGGGTTGGTGGGAGATGGGACTTTAAAAATAGCTTATTGGTGGCATGTGTTCTTTGCTTAGTTGTGTTTGACAAGGCTCTATAAGAAACTCAAAGAATTGATCTTTTTGCAATGAAGAATAAAAAGGAATAGAGACAGTCAATAAATTTAGGCATTAAGATGAAAAAGACAACAGATACTTCAATTTTAAATGATAAAAACTAGAAATTCTTGTTAGTGAAGAAATCCATGAAACAAAAATCTGGCCTTGCTACAATGATTAAAACAAGGTCATACCATTGTATGATTCAATATTTCAAACAAAAATGGATTGACAGCGCCTGACAATTCCTTTCAATTATACTGTTACTTGGCTCTTATCTGCACAACGATCATATTAAGGAGGCATTGCTCCAAAGTGAATACACATTATAGGAAATGACTAAAGAACCGAATATTAGCAATGCATCCCTAGTTTAACGTAGTAACACCATATTACTGACAAGAAGGAATATGCTGCATTTCATCTACTGTGCATATCTACAAAGCTAATATCCTCAATATATTTTGACTTTGAAAAAGTCAAATAAATCATTTTGCTTTCCAGCTCAGTTTCTAATCTATATTTAAATTTATTATACACAACTCATGGCTTTATGCTAGAATTCTAAGCAAAATGAGAAGGTTAAAAATATTTTCAGCTTTTATCTGCTAAACCTTCCTACAGTAGAGAAATATAATGCAAAATATTTTCATCCTCAATCAAATTTTTGAATAAGTGTATTCAAAAAAGAAATCTCATGTTGATCTGAATTTTTCTCCATAGGTAATATTTTTGTATATACAAAGTAATTACAGTTTCAGAATATCATTCAAACCTATACTGGAAATGAATAGGAGATCTGTAATAAAAGAAAATGTGCTTTGGGTCCTTTACATATTACCATTGAATTTCGAATCATAAGATCATATTTTCTCTTAGGAATATTACTATGATGCTGCCTCTATTGATTAGGTTACTTTAAGGATATGGTGGAAGAAATATAATACTATCAGTCTAAAATAGTATCATCCAATAGAGATAAAAATAACAATTTTGAGTGAAGAATTTGTATTAAAATTAAAATGATTTAATGTAAAGATCTTCAAAATCATACATATCAACTTCTTTTAATTTGGAAGAGAATTTTATTTTAAATATTAACATATTCATTCCATTACTGATAGTCTATTGTAGGAAAAACTAAATTCATTAAGGCCGAATTTAACTTTTTCTTCTCTGGGATCTTTCTTTTTTTCTTTCTTTTAATCTGATGCCTTTGTTCTATGATATCATAGGCTCACAACCTTATTCACTTCAGCAGGGAGTATTACATAAAAGAAATGTTTGAAAGGGTAATGGCATTCACTGCATTACTAATCTATTCTCTCAACTGTTGATTAGCATTGAAATTGATTTTGAACTTCTTGTGACTAAATGACATTAATCTAGCATTTGCTGTTACAAACATAACACCTATTTCATGTTAGCAGGTGATGACACATCATTAATTTGATAACTTGATGTTGCAACTCCTTACAGGCCATCAAATATATTAGCTCAAAAGAACTTCATAAGAAAAAGTAACTGTAAATATCAGTTGAGTATCTGAAGATGTCACCTTTTTTTTGGAAAGTATTTGGACGAGGCAGTTTCAATGCATGATATGGAATTAATGATTCATGTTAGTATCTTCTTTTTTATTATAACTCAGAGCTTTTCAACCCTACCTGTGTGTTAGATTCACCTAAAAAACTTTAAAAATATTAATATCTTGAGACTTCAACCCAAGAAACTCAAATTTATTTGGACAAGTAAATAATTTATTTGGCCAAGCAAGGCATCAGTATCATTTAAGGCTCCCCTGGTTAATTCAACTTTCAAGCTAGTAATGAGAACCAGTTTTAAACCAATATTCAAATATCCACACTGATGTATGCCTATTATCATGGAATCACACATGTATATTCCAAAACCTTCAACAAATAGTAAGTATAAATAATAAGTATTTTTGCTCTTGGCTCTTCTGAAGGAATTTTGTACAAGTGAAAATTACAGTAATCTCTATATTTCCCCTGTGAATATATATATAACAAATCCTGCCTTACTTTAATGGCGACAGTTCCCAACACTCTTCAGTGTTTTTATTCATGTAGAAAAAAAATATTGGCATAAGGGTATTTTGCAAATAGAATCATACTAACAAAACAAAACAAAAAAGCCAGAGTTTATGGTGTTAGAATGAAATATTCATTCCCTCTATTTCATCTACTGCTCTTTACCACTATTCATTTTTTTTTCAAAAATGATAAAATATTCAACAGAGATAAAGAAAAAACAACTAGGAATAATAACAACTATATTTCTTTAAAAAACATTGGCCTAGATATCAGAGGCCAGGATTCTAGGGATGACTCTGACACTTCCTTGTATGATCTAGGTAAACTTTTAACTCTACATCTCTCCACTTTTATACAACATGAGATTTGAATAAGGTTAATTTTGATATTCCTTTGAGGCATTTATCCCCCCACCTGAATCCATTCCTAACCCATAAAAAAATTAAACTTACTTTAGATTAATAACTGAGCCTCATTCAGTTCAGCATTTCAAAGTGCTCAAAAACATTCATGAAATAAATGAATGAATGTTTTGCTCACTCTACTACTCTACCTTAATGCCCACATTTTCTAAAAATTAGGGTTTTATCTTTATCTTCTGCTATTATCTAAAATATTGCTTTTGCAGTCTCCTTATTCAAACCTCATTCCATAAATGTTACCTCAATAATATCATTATTAGATTATTATGTTTAATTTTAATATTACTGCTAATAGCAATATCAACAATGCTGATTTCTTCATATATAACCACCCGATGCTTTTACATGCTTTCACATACATACCATGTCATACTTCTTACACGATACTGTTTTCAAGGAAACTATCATGACCCCACTTAATAGATGAGAAAACAACCTTGCTATCTGAAAGTTGAAAAGTGATTGAACAGCTTTCCCTCCGCCTCTCATCTCTTGCTTGCTCTGACAAAGCAACACATCATGTTGTGGGCTACCTTATGAAGAGGCCCACTTCACAGGGAATGAGAGGCAATCTCTGGCCAATACACAGCAAAGAATTGGGGCCTTTATTGTGATAGCACATGAACTGAGTCCTGTCAACAACCAGGTGAATAAGCTTGGAACTAGATCCTTCCCTAGCCAAGATTCAAGATAACTGTAGGCCCAATTACCCTTCAGTTGAAGCCTCATGAGAGATCCCGAGTCATAGGACCTGGATAAATCATGCCTAGATTCCTGAAAATTGAAACTGAAATAATAGATATTGTTGTTTCATGACCCTGTTTTGAGGTAATGGGCTATGCAGAAATAGATAACTAACATAACTGATCTTCTGCAATAGTTCATCTAAATCACACATAATTTCTATGTGCCATTCACCTGCTCACATGATTCTCAACTTTTTTTAATGCCCACTACATATTACACAGTACATATATATGACACACAATCTCAAAGTGTAGATGCAATGAATAAAAAATAGGAGCATCACTCATAGACTATGTTTTGGTGCTATTAAGGGGAATCATTATTCCACCCTACCTCAAGTCACTATACCCTTGAAAGGAAGATTTATCAAAAGGCTAACTCTGAGTTGCTTTCTCTTTGCAACTGTCTTTTTAACTCTGTATTTCCTGTGAAGTGGAAGAGTGGTCAATTTCTTCATGAAGGCTTAATATCATTGTATTACCTTACCAGTGCTCAGGGTCACTAACTGCTAACAGCAGCAGGAATCGGACTCTGACTCTCTGGATTGTGCCACGAATGAATGGATGGATGAGTTAGAAAAGAAGTCTCTTTCTAATCCCTGCTACCAGGTGATCTGTACTTTGGGGGAAGTCTCAGGTCTCAGAACCTTTTTTTTTCCTTGGGTATAGACAGGCCATTCTTTCTCACATACTCTTTTTGGAAACTATTGAGTTAGCAAAGCAACACTGAGATCCTACATGAAGGTATCTTGTTAAATAAACTCTGAGGCTACATACAGAAGTAAATTCCTCCCCCACCACCTCATGTCTCAATTTGAGGCCACCTGTAGGAAAACCTCATTCGACACCAACTTAAATTTGTGTTCTAAATTCTCCATTTAATGAAAAGTAAGAATTCTTGAGTTACTGGGACACCATTAATAAAGCTAAATAATGATACCAATTTGGTTCTGCGAACATTGTTTCTAAATAGTATAAACCAGTGACAAAGAGAGTTAAGTGATTATACAAAGAATCCCCAACAAATTCCAAATACAACACTTATCTGTTTATATCAGACAAGTCATAACTCCTTAGTTTCCTTACTTGTAAAAATCACTGACATACTTATCTTTATAATCTCACAAATATTGTAATGACTAAATAAGATACTAATACGTATTAATTGTTGTACTTAAATTATTACATGCTGCTCCAGGGAAAATGGTAAATACGAATTAATACATAACATTTGTGTAGTGTTTTCAAAGACAGACTCACATCTCCAAAATGGGAAAAAAATGTATCTGGCTCATTTTGAGTTCCTTTCTGCTTGGCATTCCATAATTAATTCCTTCTTTCTATACTACAAACAACTGCCCTTATTCCCACCTCAGAGCTTCTGTTCTTACTCTCCCTTCTACCTCAATGCTCTTCAATCTAATTGGATACAGTTTTTTGCATAAATAGTTGCCCTTTGTCCATCTGGAGCAAGCTACCCTTTAGAGAGAATCACTGACTATTCTGTATAGAAGATTAGCTTGTCCTCATTTCCATCATTCTCTATCCCTTTGTCCTGCCTTACTGCATAATATTGAGCTTATTACTATTGTATACTATATTGTTTTATCTTTAGTTTATTGCCATTGTTATCTCCCACAAAGGAGAGCTTACTCTTATGAGGGTCATGACCTTATTATGTTCAATGGTAATTCTACCAAAAAAAAAAAAAAATACAGAGCCTATATGTGCACAAAGTTGCTGAGTATATACATAGTGAACAAATGAACAAACCATATTTGGTAGTAGATAAGGGATATCTAAAGTGTATCTTATCTCCAACTACCAAGTCACTCTAAATATCATGGCCAAACAAGGAGTTAGTGTATCACTTAGTAAGTAAAGATATAGTTGTAAATTGGCACCAGAAAAGTCAAAATAAGCAATGCAAGATAAACTGATGAGTTTTAAAGAAGATCAGAGGTTAAGTTAGTGTCATCAATCAACAAACTATTAGAAAGAATATGAAGCTGTTAACATAAGACACAGTAATTTAAAACAGCATGATACATGTGATGTATGGCTGAATAAGAGAGTACAGAAGGCAAGGGGACCACCCAATAGCCCTCTGCAGAAACAAAAGGGAGTTCATCAAGCATATGCCATAAGACAAAGGCAAGCAAACCAAAAGTGAAGGGCAAAAGACAAGAGAAGGAAAGCCATTGCTGCCAATATATTTACCTTTGCCAGCTACTGAAAAAAGAAGTCCCTATCTCTTAGTAATTCACTACATCTGGTATATTTTGACACTCTAATACCAGTGTATTGCTTTTCATGCTGTTTTTTCCATCCAAAGTCAAACTGATCAAAGGCACTTTAACTCTTCAGTGGACATGTTGTCTGGCATATTGCAGATGCTCAAAAATGTTAACTTAATAATGGACAAGACCCACTTCAATTCTGATGCTAGAGAAATTTTACTTTTTTTTCCCGAGATGATATTTAAGTATTGTTTAAAAAACAGAATGGAGGAATCCATAGTATGAAAATAAACTAAAAATTAAAATCCTTTTAGAAAAATGAATTCATGATAAATTGTTTTTTAATAAACTGTCAGAAAAGTTTAATAGTGTTTAAGTAGCACATTTTATGTTCTTTAATCTCCTTCTGCAATCCAGAAACTGCAGATCAATAGGTGTTCAACTTGAAAATAAATGACTGAAACACTACCTTACCATAAAAATGATTATTCTGACAATGTTTTTGCGACATTTGAGGTGAAAATAACAGCAAGGGTCAATGTTACTGCCATTTTAAAATAAGTAAACTAGTAAAAAATGAAAGAATCCCACAAAACAACTTGGGGACCATAAACATGAGAAAGCAACAATAAAAATTTCAGGAAGACAAACACATATGTTTCACTAAATTCAAAGAAAAATGGAATTCAAAAAAAATCTCAGAGGTATGGCCATGACCTTTAAAAGGAGCTATAAAAGGAATAATGTAAATAAAAACAAATACATATGCCATCAAATATTTGATTCCCCTCCAGAGAGAGAGAGACAGAGACAAAGACAGAGAGGATGTGTGTATATAAATGCTTCCAGTCACCACTGTGTGCTGTAATACACCAGGTCATTGCAGCAGGAGTCTGGCATGACATTTATGGGGGCTGTTTCCATTACCCTGTTGATGTGCCAGCCATTCTCTGTTTTCTTTGTTTGGGGTTTTCCTGAATAATCTCATTTATTTGTTCTTCCAAGTGAATTTTCTAAACAACGTGCCTAGATCAGGGTTGGAGGCAGGGACTTGTTCCTATTTTATTTTTTTTAATTTTTTTTTTTTTAACATTTATTTATTTTTGAGACAGAGAGAGACAGAGCATGAACAGGGGAGGGGCAGAGAGAGAGGGAGACACAGAATCTGAAACAGGCTCCAGGCTCTGAGCTGTCAGCACAGAGCCCGACGCGGGGCTCGAACTCACGGACCGTGAGATCATGACCTGAGCCGAAGTCGGACGCTCAACCGACTGAGCCACCCAGGCGCCCCTTGTTCCTATTTTAATTGAAATTTTAAAACATTCATACATTAATTGGGGAATAATCTAATTTGGGCATTTTGGTTTTGAGTTGTCCAAGCCAAGTAAATGATGGTGGGTTTTTTTCTATCTTTAAGTCTATTTTTATGTCTTTAAAAAATGTTTCAGTTATTCATATAGGTTCTCCAGTATTATTTAATTTTACACCTAAGAATATTTCATTTCTGCTATCAAAATAACTTCTCTTTCAGTATTTCCTCTTTTTCATTTTCTTCATTTTTTTTCTTATATCATTGAAGACCGTTTTTCAGTATGTTGGCTGTAAAACTAAGCATTTAATGCATTATTTTTAATAAAAGTATAATTGACATAACATTAGTTTCAGTATGCAACATAGTGAGCTAATATTTGTACATATTGTAAAATGATCACAATACATCTAGTTAATATCTATCTTTGTACAGTTACAATTTTTTTTCTTGTGATGAAAACTTTCAAGATCTAATCTCTTAGCAAGTTTCAAATATACAATACAGTATCACTTACTGTAGTCACCATGCTATATATTACATCCTCATGATGTGTCTGTTTTATAACAGTCTGTATCTTTTGACCTCATTCACCCATTTCTCCCTCTACCCCCTGCCTCCAACAACCACCAATCTGTTCTCTGTATACATGATCTCCTTTCTTTCTTTCTTTCTTCCTTCCTTTCATTTTTTTTAATTTTCCATATATAAGTGAGATCATATTTATCTTTCTGTCTTATTATCTTAATATTTGTTTTCACTTTATAATTGATTTTGTGAAGATTCCAAGATATATATTCCAGTTATAAGCATATGGAAATAATGTATTTTTTTTTCAATTCTGATCCTGCTCATTGCTTTGTATCACCTCATTGTAGTAACTAACATCTTCAAAACTGTGTCATGAGCTTTGAAGGATCTGATCTGTTACCCTACTTGCAAGCTTACAAACCAGATTGCCACAGTTCAAGGGATGCTGACAGAGACAGGAGACAAAGGATTTTATTACAACAAAGCAAGTAGAATTAATTTTATATTACGATTGGTTTTCCTCACCCTTCAAGTTCTATACAGGGGTGACATAGAGCAGCCAAGGTAGATATTGTTCACACAGTGGGTTTGTGTCACAACTGATGAACTCCCAACTTACGAAACCCCAAATCATGTAAAGAGGAAATAAGTAAATTCATTCAACCTTTGTCCCAAAGAAAGACATAGATTATCCTCACTATCCTGGTCATTAAACAAGTCTGTCCTGGCCCTGCAAGAAACCATTAGGTCGTATTCTAAAACTGTTTACTTATATAAACACCATTGAGATACATTCTGCAGCAAAAGTTGAGATCTCCAGAAAGACCATGGAGAATCTTCTCTCAACATAATGTTAAGTAGCAGTGAAGATAAAAAAATATCCTTTTTTATTTCTAAGTGGAAAACCACTAAGCCTTTTTTCTATTAAGTGTCTGGCTCTGGTGCTGAGGTATTTTAATTCTAACATGTTAAATCCATTGATCTCAAATTACTGATTGTCATTTTAAAAAGAAGAGTGACATTCGTTGAATGACTTTTAAGAATCTACAAAGGTAATCATATGTTATTTTTCTGTATTTCTATTAAAATATCATGGTGGATAAATGAATGGTTCGATGTATATATTAATGGATTTTTATTTCTATTATATATTGTTATATTATATGTTGTTACAATACATAACATTACATTTTGGGAATAATTCTACAATCATCCACCATGACCCATGCCCTTATTCAATCCCCTCAACTTGAGTGTATGCAAGGTCCATAACTTCATTCTAACCAATGGAATATGGCAATGGTAATGGGATATCTCTCGGGTGATTGCATTACATTACATGGAATTTTTAAAGAGATTTTGCATGTATAACAAAAGCCCCTAATTTACTTTCAGTTAATAAAAAAAGGGGGGGGGGATTATATTGAGTGGGCCTGATCTATTCAGGTTAGCCACTTAAAAGCAGATTTAGAAGTTAGAAACAGAAGAAGTTAGGGACTAGAAGCAGCAGAGATGTGCTCTTTCTGGATGTGAAGAAGCTTGTGAACTGCAAATGGAGAGAAGTGGCCTTGTTAGACAGTGAACCTCAGTTCTACCAATGCAAGGAAGTGAATAATGCCAAGTGATCTTGAGAGAAAACCACAGACCTCAGAGGACACATTTTGCCTGCAGCCTGGAGAGACTCTGAGCAGATGAAACAATTAAGCTGTGCTTGAACTTCTGAGCCATCAAAACTGGGAGATAGTATGTGTATATCGTTTTAAGGTGCTAAGCTTGTTGAACATTTGTTGGGCAAGAATATAACTTATATATTATGTAGTAGATATACAAATGAATTTTTAATATATATAATGGATTTCCATGAATTCTGAAATAAATCTCACTTTAAAATATTTGGGAGCACCTGGTGGCTCAGTTGTTAAGCGTCTGACTCTTGGTATCAACTCACGTCATGATCTCATGGTTTGTGGGATCAAGCACAACGTCAGGTTCTGTACTGACAGTGTGGAGCTTGCTTGGGATTCTCTCTCCCCCTCTCTCTCTGCCCCTCTCCTGCTCAGACTCTCTCTCAAAATAAACTAAAAAATAAATATTTTTTAAGATATTGTCAGCTTTGGCTTGATAATATTTTATTTAACTCTTCTACATAAATAATCATAAGTGAGTTTGGTCTGTAGTACTTTTTTATGGATACAGCATGGACTGGATTTTAGATGAATAGAGCTCTGGATAAATTTGATAAGCTTCACATGTTTGCATTACTAACTGCCATGTTCATATTCCTTTGTAGCAAAGGTAACAGCTAGCTAACTCTCTTTTGTTCTTAAAATACATATAATATTATGTGTTGATTTGAAAAGATATTCTAAATGCTTTTTAATTTCTGACTCTTTCTTCCCCTCTTCTGTGGTTACCTTTTTATTTTCCCGAGTAATATTTTCTGATAATTCTTTCAACTTAGCCTGTGGTTTATAAATCTCTTGAATCTCTGAATATTAAAAAGGTATTTCTTTTATCCTGCCACTTGAATATTCATTTGACCATTGGCACTTAGATTCAAAATGACTGATGATAGAGGGGAAGTAGGGACATTTTTATGTTTTCTTCATGAAAATATTTCTAGCAACTAGAACAATGATTGAAAAAGACACTAGTTGCTCCATTAAATTTGTTGATGGATGAATGAGTGACTATTTCATCATTCCTTCTATGATGCTTTCTGCAAGCATTGTACATGAGTTGGTTATGGATACTTTTATTCTTATACCTTTGTAGGTTCCACATCTACCATGGAAGTATGTATACATATATGTATGTATGCACTTATTTGTTTTGTTGTGGGTTTTGTTTTTTTTTTTTACAAATGTTTAGTATTGTGTGCTTAGGTTTTAATATTCTGTTCATCACTGGATGGTTCTTTTAATCTAAAACATTTTTCTTCCTCTACAGTATACTTTTTCTATTGTTTCTTTGATAACATGCTATTTTTTCTTTTTATTTTCACTGTAGCTTATATTTCTATTTTTTCTCTTTCATCTCTTTGTCCTGAATTGTATCAAGTTTTTAGGAAAAAAAATCTTTAGTTTGGTTTTCTAGATCATTTATTTCCAATGTATTCATTCTGCTATTAAGCCTATATTTTTATTACTATGATTGTTAGGTATATTTCAAGGAACTTTAGTAATCTCATCTTATATCTGACTTTTTTAAATTCAAAAAACAACTAAATTAATGTCTGATGGAAAGTGATGTGTATTTAATAAGGGGAAAATGGGAGTCACATGACTGCTGGTAAATTCATCCCAAAATATGCAACAAGGGTAGAAATAAGTATATTTCTCCCCTTACAAGAAGAAGCAGAAGCAGCAGCAGCAGCAGCAGAAAGAAAAGTAAAAAGAAGAAAAGAAAAATAAACAAGAATTCTACAGAGAAAAGAAAAAATAAATAAAATAAAGGTAGCAGCAAGAAAATACCCTTTCCCCTCACTTTAATTTTGTTTGGTGCTTAACCTCACCTGACTCTTAGGACCCAATTAAGTGAGAATTTAAAAGTACTTCTGGATTATAACATTCTGGCTAGGAAAAAAAATCTACTTTTGAATTTCATTTCACATGTTTTCAGAGTATTCATAAAGACTTTGGGTAATGCTGCTGTGTTATTTGTTAAAATGAATTCCCTGCAAATGGTGTTTAAGAATTCTGATAACAAGCAGTGACCTAATTCTGAATAGCTCCAAAGGAAGTGATGTCCCAGGTGTCATCTCAAAGGGACAGAAACTGAAGTAGTTTTTCCATTATCATCCACCTTTGAGGTAAACCAGTGACATTCCTTCACCGTTCAAAGGTCTAAGGTGGTAATTAGATGGGGCATTCTTCCTCCTTTATTATAGACCCTGCAGCCTATAGAGACGATTGATTCAAGCTTGTTGATCGTATTACTTCAAGCCATTAAAGTGGCAAAGTATTTATTTTCTGAAATGACTTATTACATATCTGTTTTTGGTAGATTAACTAAATTATAAACTCATTTGAATTTGTATGCATAAATTACATCTATTGACAGATGAGACTGTTGTAGCCTTAAAAACATTTTACGGTTAATTTTTCATTGAACACTTTCTTTAAAAAAAATCACATACTGTAAATGAAAGCCAATTTAAATTAGCATTAAAATCATTGCCATTTCAGTGTAATCGCTCTGAATATAATGATACTTAAATAAAAGTATCTGAGGTTTTATATTTTTAAAAATATAATCTTAGTGGATGTCTAGTAAGAAAGTAATGAAAAAAGTGAAATATTGTAGTGTAATCTGTATATTGTATTAAAAATTAAGAAAAGGAATTAAATCTCATACCTCACTTTTATATATAAAGAATATAAAAATTAACCTTTTCAAAAAGAGCATTTGAAAAAGTTCTAAAATTCTCCTCTAAATATGACAATATTTTACATTTAAATATCTTGAACAATAAGGATTACTTTTTGGGGGTGTTTTGGTTGTACTGTGTTTGTGGGTATTATACTGTAATAGGCAACATATTTGTTCAATGATTAATAGAGAGATTATAATTACAAATGTCTGAATTTAAATAAAAGTATAAGTTTAAAACATGATTTTTCTAAAGATTCAATTCCCATGAAATAAGAAATAACCTCTTAAAATAAAAATTTGGCCATTTACGTCCTTAAAAAGTTGAAGGACATTTATATCAATTGGTGATGCTACTCTTCCTTTACTTGAAAAGATTTTTCACATATTTTTAAAAATAAATCTACACTTATAATTTTTTATTTGCAATAGAATTTAAGTTATATATGGTATATATATATATTATATTTGCAATAGAATTTAAGTTATATATGGTATATATACTGTAACTCAAGCTTTCTAAGCACATTTCCAAGCACATATATATGGTATATATATATTATATTTGCAATAGAATTTAAGTTATATATGGTATATATACTGTAACTCAAGCTTTCCAAGCACATTTTTTTAAAGGAATAGTCTCATCTATCCACAGCTCTGATTTATAGGTAAAAATTCAGATCAGCTCCCATTTTAATTAATATTCAAGAAGCAGATGTGTTATTAATATTCAAGACCCAAATGTGTTCTAAGTCATTTTCAAACAAAGATATTGAAAGGAAATAAATAACTTCTTAGGACTGATCATCTTCTGGCTGGCCTGCTAGAAAAGGTATTTTCCATCTTTGAAATGTTATGGAAACTGGCTTAGGCTCATGGCTTAAGAAAATTCAATCTGGTCAACTGTAAGTCTTAGACAAAAGACTACACTGCCACTTCTGTTATCAAAGGGAAAGTGATTCTGTACCAAACAGGAAGGGTGATATAGTAAAATCTGCTGCTCAAAGTCTCCATCATGCAGTTGCAGCCATAAGGATCAGACCCCAACTCCCCAATAATGCCAAAGAAAGGGCATGTTCTTCCCACTAAGCACTGGTGCTGACCTATCAGGATGAAGCTGGTGCTGATATTCAGACAAATCACATTACCGCTATATGCTCACCCCTGATCACATGAGAGAAGAAACCAGTACTTCCTTCATAAGATAGCTCAAAACTCCTTAGCAAACAGGTTGGATTCAGCACTTTAAGAATCTTAGAACGTAATGACTGGTTATTATTCTTTGGTTATTATTTTTGCTTTTCCAAGGTATACCACATACCTTGATATTAAAATGTATTAGAAGCTCCTTCTGTAAGTAGTTTTGCCAAAATAGTATCTTGAACTCTGAAACTTGAAGGGATTCATTCAAGAAATAACAATGAGACTGGTTAATAACATACCAAATGGTAGATATATTAAATGCTGTTTAACAGTCTGCATTAATTACAGCCATGCAACTGGTTCCTACATGCTCTATTGTTCTGCCACGTCATCTTAAAAATATATATAATATATGCATATATATGTGTTTATATTTATACATAATATATAGTGTTATTATTGACTCATCTTTGTCTTTACAAACAAAGTAGACTCACTTTCTCCTATTGAGCTAGGTCAGATATTTGCAGAACGCCTAGCTAAAAGAAGAAAAATAAAATAGATTTTTCCAGCCAAGGGCTGCTTCATTATTCCAGACAACGCTTTGTATTGATCCTCCTCTATTTATTTCTAATTTTGTTGCCACTGATTGAGTTGAGCTCTAAATCTTGTGATGGCTTACATGCTGTTAGGATGCTGCATTGCTACCAGAAGAACAGGGTAGCAATGTTCTCATTTTAAACTCTAATTTAGTCTTATTTGCAGCAAATTAGGGTGCCTGATGCAGCATTTTAGCACCAAAAATGCTTTATTATATGTCTTTCTTTACTCATCCTCATAGAAAACACAGTGTATGCAGTCAATACAAATTTATGCATTAGATATCCACCACAGGGATTGTGACCCAGATAAACACAGATTTTTCAATAACCTACCAATATACATGACAGATGATATGTGTCTATATAGTAATATTTCAAGTTTTCTATCTTGACACTTGCCAGAAGAGCAGAATGTGATACCAAAAAGGTTGAAAGGCACACCTATCTAAAAGATTTCCTTCTGTCCTAGACCCTGAACTCTCACAACTGGGTAAGGTTTTGTTTTGAAGTGTTCTCTCAATGAAAGACTATATATGTAGTACATTTACTTGTGGACATACATTCAGAGATATTGATATATCACATTAACAAGTTTTGGAGTATAAAAATTAAGGTAGTGGAATTTATAAAAAGAATTATTTAATAAGAAAGAAAAGGAATCTAGAAAGAGGACAGAATGTAGGCTATTTCCATAAATACTCAGGTAAGACTTCATGCATAAAATGTGGTATAGGTGTGGGATGCCTGGGTGGCTCAGTCAGTTGGGCGTCCGACTTCGGCTCAGGTCATGAGTTCACCACTTGTGAGTTTGAGCCCCGCACCTGCACCCCCGCCAGGCTCTGTGCTGACAGCTCAGAGCCTGGAGCCTGCTTGGGATTCTGTGTCTCTCTCCCTCTGCCCTTCCCCCGCTCATGCTCTGTCTCTGTCTCTCAAAAATAAATAAACATTAATTTTTTTTTTAATGTGGTATAGGTGTTTGCTAGGGAGTATACTCAATAGGAAAAGAAAAGAAAAAAGAAAACAAACCTGTGACTTTTAGAACCATGAAAAATATAATTAAATATGTATTATGAAAACTGGTTTTACATTTTGCCTTTTGTATGAATATAAATGTTGCATTCTTTCCTTTTTTTCTCTTTTTTTTTAACCTCATTCCTCAGTTTTCCTTTTGGGTGGCCTTATTTATCTTTTGAATACCTTTAACAAACTGCATTTTTATTGAGGCTAGAGGTCATACTTTAATCATTTTGTATCCTTACAACTAGCAAAATAATCATTAGCATGCACTCCAGTTGACAATATTGGAAAAAAAAAAAACACACGATTTAGCCTACAGATCATTTTAAGTTTAAAAAAAACTTTAACATTGGTACGTTTGCTAAAATTCTTCCAGTTACAATTAGTAAGGCTCTCAAGCAAACATAATTGGCCCACATTTATTATTCTAGAATACTGACGAGCAAATTATTTCTGCCACAAAAGATAACTCAAGACATACAATTTTCAGCACCAGACCCTTCCTAACGTTCTTGTGTGGCCCTTATTACCGTTTTAAACCATTATGTCATCTTTTAGTTTGTGAGAACTCCAGCTCAGAGAGAGCCAAACACAAAAACTAACCTTTATATCATCCTTATTTTTATCTCCAAATCTCACATCCTCTTCCACCACTGTATTATCTACAGTGTCCTCTTGGCCCATTCCAGTTAATCAAAACCTACAGTGAATTTGCATATAAATTATTAACCCCTGGGATGGGAGGTAGATAAAATATAGAAACTCAGACACACTGTATGATTACCTTAAGCCATTTTCTAAACACAATTAGAAACTCAACTAGAGCTATTGTCAATAAAAGTGGCTGAAATATATGTGAAATTTCTAAGTGAAATGAGACCTTATAAATTGACCAAGTCTATTTCTAGTCCATTCCCTGTGCAATAAAAAAAATAATAATAATAAATTGGTTTTAAGTATATGATACAAAGAAGCATTATAACACCATTGACATGTTGCATGTATCTTATATTTTAAATGAAAAGAATACACAATAGTCTCATTTAACAACAAAATGTGTTCTTGGATGTAACCTTTCAACATTACTATGTTCTAAAAATTGTATTTTCTGAAAAGACATTCAAAAGAGAAATGAACTTAGTATAGAAAATAAATGAATACTCAAGTTCAGTATAAGCCTAATATCTCCTAATGAAATTGATGCATAATGTTATGTTCAGAACTGAGGAACATGATCATCCTTTGTTTAAGGATTTTTAAAAAAAATTTTTTTTAACGTTTATTTATTTTTGAGACAGAGAGAGACAGAGCGTGAACAGGGGAGGGGCAGAGAGAGAGGGAGACACAGAATCCGAAACAGGCTCCAGGCTCCGAGCTGTCAGCACAGAGCCCGACGCGGGGCTCGAACTCACGGACCGTGAGATCATGACCTGAGCCGAAGTCGGACGCCTAACCGACCAAGCCACCCAGGCGCCCCTGTTTAAGGATTTTTAATCTTTAAACGCATATGCATTTTAAAGGAAAGCAAGTATTCATGCAATTTATTATTCCTACAATACATACATTCACTAACGTTAAAAAGTTCAATGCTAGTGCAGACATACTTCTGCCAGGAAAAGTAGAAACAAAAATCAGCAGAAAACTTTAGTTGTCTTTAGTGACCACTTTTTTTTTCCTTTTGGCTTTTCTTGGTTTTAGAAATGTTTCTATTTCACAAAAAAGTGATATTTTTTTTTGTCTATATGCATGGTGGATTTCAAAATAACCCACAATTTAATACAGTATATGTATATAATACAGTTATGATATAACATAAAGTAGTCTGGTTTTCAAGTAAATTAAATTTTATGTCTTCAAAAAATCAGTAACAAAGTAAGTTTATAAAGATCATGTAGCCATCCAGCTTTTCTTCAACACATGCCAACGTGGACGCAGAGTACTCTTTAAGGGACATGACAGATTTAACACCACAATCTTTCCTGAGACATATCCAATAACCAAAGGGATATTCAAAATTCCTAAGCAGAAATAAAAAATATTTTAAAAGCATCTCTTCAATCAAAAACATTTAGATTTACTTGTATTTACAATTGGACAATTAAATATTAAATTATATGAATAGAGTTGCTAACCTAATCCAAATGTTCAACATTAAATATATCAATTTACATTAATCAGACCTATAAAAATTAAAAGAGCTATAAGATCTTTAGCTCTTGACAAGAATTTAGAGATCATTATCAGCTGGAATGTGAATTGATAAGGCTTGTTTGGAAAGCTATCTCTGACCCTCAATCATTTTTCTGTTCTATCCCATTGAAATAGAAGTAATAAAAATTGCCAGGTTGTGTACTGAAGAACTGATTGAAGGGCTAAGATATAAAAATAGAGCCTATGCCCACAGATAGAGAAAGTGCTCAAAAAAAGTAGGACATCTGTACCATATATTAATATGTGACTATTAAGACTATTAAGACTGAGTTAGAACTATATCAGTCAATTAATTCTACAAGGTCTTACTGAGAAAACAAGTCTCAGCATAGATTATAATCCTATACATGTTTGATTATAATTACATAAACATGAATAAATATACTAAGAACACATTCCAGGAGTGAGTAGGAGTGAGTAGAGTGGTAAATATTGGCTAAAGGGAAAAGACAAGCAAAAAAGAAAAATGAACAAAGTATATTGTACATTAAAAATGGCATAACCTAATCACATTTATGGAATGTTAAAACATAAATATACAATAGACTGTCAACTTATAAATGACCACAAATTTTGAAATCTAAATCATTGCATTTTATAACAATATGGAATAAACAAATCTAAATTTTCAAGTAGGCTACCTTCATACACATATGTCTTGGTGTGTGTGGAGAGGAGGTTGGTAAATGTGTGTGTATATGTAGCCAGTAAATAAGAAAATCTACAAATATAATTTTGTAAGAGAAGCAAAAATAGGAAAATAATCCATTAACTCATTTATTAATTATAAAATGAAGTCTAGCTCATGGAGAAAATTGAAAACTATAGTTATTTCAATGTTTATTCTTTTCCAGATATTTTATTCAATAAATATTCTATGTGCTGTGTGACAAGTTCAGTGTGAGACATGTGGTATACAGCAGCGAAGGGAACAGGCATGATCCATATCTTTAAGGCAAGTGTAGGAGACAGGAAATAAATGAAACAAATGAACAAAAGTGTCACAAATATAAAATAAACATGGTTTCTGAGTCACATAATAAGTGAAGGTATATCATACAAAGCAGTCCAAAAAAAAAAAGACAAGGGGGGGCGGGATATACCTAGGTCCGTAATCGGAGGGAACAAGAAGAGCAAGGGAAAGTGTTCCAGACATTGGACTAAGGAGCTGTGATCTGTTTTACGTGTCAGTTTGGTTATGCTATCGTTCAATTAAACACTAGACATTTGATCAATCACTATATGGGTCTTGCTGAAAAGTCATCTGGTAGATATGATTCCATCTATAGCCAGCTAACTTTAAATAAAGGAGAATATCTTCAGTTACCTCTGTGGGCCTAATCCAAACAAATTGAAGAAACTCAAGAGCCGAACTGATTTTTTTTTCCCCCACTAGGAAGAAGAAATTTCACCTGTAGATTATAGCTCCAACACATGTGCAAGAATTTCCAGCCTACCTTCCTGATGATCTGTCCTACATACTTTGGAGATTATATATATATATATATATATATATATATATATATATATATATCCTGATTCCTTTTTCAGATGAAATTTAGCTGACAGAGAAATGCAAAAGCTTTGAGGTTAAAAATGAATATGACATGTTCAAGGGTTAAAATTGATTGTGTGGCCAGAATACAGTGGGAAAAGAAAGAAGGTTAAGTAGAAGATGGGTCAATGCATCATTTTGTTGAATCTGCATGATGCTCTTGGAGATAGATAAGCTTTACAATTTCTGTTTCAAAAATGAAGAAAGGAAACTTAGTGAAGTTATATAATGTTACCACAAATTAAATGACTGGTAAATGCTACAGAACTGATATTTGAAGCCCAGATTTATCTAAGTCCATGCTTACAAACTTCCAATTTTATTTTGCTACATTTTCATTCATATGTAGGAAAAATAACAATAATATGACAATGGTGTACTAAAATATAACCAGTATGGTTGGTTCATAAAGCTAATCTCAAGTTAGTTTCCAAACCCATATGTCTCTCCATCCCTATTTCTTTTTGCTTCATTTGTTACTTGGCTCTATCACTCCTATTATTCCCCATTTCTGTCATTTAACGAACCGTTTTCCTACCCGTGACAAACTTAAATCTTTATATGTGACTTCAGCATCTAAGTTGTGTTATCTGTCCAGCACCATATTTCCCGGCTCTCCCAGTGAATGAATCTACAAACCCATTCTACTTCCAGCACACCCTGAGCTTTGTCCTCGCCAAGAATATGCTACCTGTGAAATCTTAGAGTTACCTCCCTCTGATACAATCTTTCTGGGTCTTTCACTCTGAGACTCCTCCTCTTCAAATGCCAAAGTCCTGAACATCTCTAAGAGTAACTATGTATCAGCCCTTTCCTCTTCTTATCTTTTTATATCCAGATTGGTATTCACAAGCCACCATTTTGTTTTGTTTTAGCATCCATCTCCTGCTCTCTACAGAACGGGGACCATGTAAATGTATGTACTCTCAGCGGTTGCTCCTGGCTGCTGAACACTATTTACAAACAAATTACCCAACTTTCTAATATAGATCATTCAATAGAATTTTTCTACAGTGATGGAATCTCCTATATCTTGGTTGTCCAATTGAGTAGAAGAACTGTGACTAGTGCATCTAAAGAACTGAATTATGATTTTAATTGTTTTAACTTTTAATTAAATAGACATATATACCCACTGGTTACCATATTGGACAACACAGCTCTAGACTGATGTTATTATACCTTTGTGAGTCCAACCTAAGTGGGTTTTCAATGAAGCCCAGATATCTTGGTATTTCTCTTGTTATCTTTGTGCCCAAATCTTCACAACTCTGAGTTGGGCTTCCCCAAGTTCTTTAAAAACCTCCAATTTCTTTCTCACATATGGAAAAAAATAATTATTCCATATGTGCCCTGGGGCTCTTTGAAGATTTCTTATGATCAATTAGCTCCCTTTTCCTTTACATATTTAACTTATTCCTTTACTCTGGACCCATTTCCTAATATTTTAATATACTCAATTTTTTAAAATATGCTAGAAAACAACTTTTCTCACTTCAACCCACAATCCACTCTAACACTCTTTTTCATTTTAAAATGAACAGCCAAAACTCGCAAAATAAATCATTTGCCAGAGAAATTCATATTTTTCAACCCTTAGCATGAATCTTAGATTTTTGACAAAGTTCCAAAACTTACTTCAGTTCCTAATGTTCTTCGCACTCTCCTTTTTCAGACTTTCCTGCCTCTTGCTTGGGTTAAATGTTCCCCTGGGCTCCAAAGGAGCTCTCTCTTGTTCTCACTCAGCTTTCTCACTGAGCTTGAAATAACAGTTTCCAGCTGTGGTAGAGATGCACTGCTCAAATCCCCTCTCACAGACTGGTGGCCCAGCTGTAGGGAATGAAGCAGTGAGACAAGCTGTTGTTTTCAACACCTTCAGGATCTGGCTCAGCTGCGGAGAATCATCTCCCCTGCCTTCCTATCAGAGGTGATCCTTGCTACAGAGCTCCCACCAGGTAGAATGAAGCTTTGTCATGCCTGCATCATACCACAGCTTCTTCTCCTGCCAAACACTACTTTCTTCATATACACATCTAGTTACAAGATACAATGGAACAGAAACTCCATTTAAAGCAGCAGTAAAAATGGGGCACCAAAAGAGCGAGACTTTCACCACTAAGGTTTTGTGTAAAAGAAAAAGATATCTAGGGACACCTGGGTGGCTCAGGCAGTTAAGCATAGAACTATTGATCTCACTGTGAGTTTGAGCCCCATCTCTGCCTCCACAATGATAGCCAGTCTTCTTGGGATTCTCTCTCTCCCTCTCTCTCAATCTCTCTCACTCTCTCTCACTCTCTCTCTCTCTCTCTCTCTAAAAATAAATAAAACAAATTTTTAAAAAGTAAATAAAATAAAAACATAAAAGAACAATAATAATATACACTGCCAGGGAATTAATTTTTTTTTCAATGAGCGACATCTGTATGAGAAAAAACACACAACTATAATGCTTAGGAGTATATCTGAACAAATGGAAAGCCATTCTTTGTTCAAGATAAGATTACTCAACATCATAAAGACGTAAAAATATATCTGGTTAATGTATTTCCTTAAGTACATCTATGCAAAAATCTCGTGATTCACTGATTAATGTATATTTTTACATCATGCAACCCCAATACAATTGTCAACAAATTATTTTATGTATTTTTAGAACAACAAATATTAATAATAAAGTTCTACAGAAAAATAAATGCACAAGGGATTTTTGCATTTATTTTTTAAGTTTATTTTTATTTTTTAATTTATATCCAAGTTAATTAGCATATAGTGCAATAATGATTGCAGGAGTAGAATCCAGTGATTCATCCCCTACGTATAACACCCAGTGCTTGTCCCAACAAGTGTTTTCCTTAATGCTTATTCCCCATTTAGTGATAACCCAACATACAGTCCTTCCAGCAACTCTCAGTTTGCCCTCTATATTTAAGTCTCTTATGTTTTGTCCCCCTCCCTGTTTTTATATTATTTTTGCTTGCATTCCCCTATGTTCATCTGTTTTATATCTTAAATTCCATATATGACTGAAGTCATATGATATTTGTCTTTCCCTAATTTCGCTTAGCATTATACCCTCTGGTTCCATCCACATTGTTGCAAATGGCAAGATTTCACTGTTTTTGATTAATTCTTTTAATGTGTTGTTGAATCTAGTTGGCTAGTATCTTCTTGAGAATTTTTGAATCCATGTTCATCAGGGAAATTGGTCTGTAGTTCTCCTTTTTTAGTGGGATCTTTGTCTGTTTGGGGGGATCAAGGTAATGCTGGCCTCATAGAAAGAATTTGGAAGTTTTCCCTCCATTTCTATTTTTTGAAACAGTTTTTACAGAATAGGTTTCAACTCTTCTTTAAGTGTTTTGTAGAGTCTGCTGGAAAGCCAGGCCTGGCTTCTTGATTTTTGAGGGGATTTTTGATTACTAATTCAATTTCTTTACTGGTTATGGGTCTGTTCAAATTTTCTATTTCTTACTGTTTCAGTTTTCGTAGTTTATATGTTTCTAGGAATTTATCCATTTCTTCCAGAGGGCCCCATTTATTGGCATGTAATTGCTCACAATATTCTCTTATTGTTTGTATTCTGTGCTGTTGGTTGTGATCTCTCCTCTTTCATTCTTGATTTTATTTATTTGGGTCCTTTCCTTTTTTTGTTTGATCAAATTGACCAGGGGTTTAACAATTTTGTTAACTCTTTCAAAGGACGAGCTTCTGGTTTCATTGATCTGTTCTACTGTTTTTTTTCTTTTATTTTGATAGCATTGATTTCTACTCTAATCTTTATTATCTCCTGTCTTCTGCTGGTTTCGGATTTTATTTGTTGTTTTTTTCCAGCTTTTTAAGGTGTAAGGTTAGGTTATGTATCTGAGTCCTTTCTTCTTCTTTAGGAAGACCTGGATTGCTATATACTTCCCTGTGATGACTGCCTTTGCTGCATCCCAGAGGTTTTGGTCTGTGGTGTTATCATTTTCATTTGTTTCCATGTACTTTTTAATTTCTTTAACTTCCTGGTTAACCCATTAATCCTTTGGTAGGATGATTATTAGTCTCCAAGTATTTGTTGTCTTTCCAATGTTTTTCTTGTGGGTTTTTTTTTCCGAGTTTCGTAGTGTTGTATTCGGAAAATGTGCACGGTATGATTTTCATCTTTTTGTACTTGTTTGAGGGATGATTTGTGTCCTTGTATGTGATTTATCCTGGGAATGTTACATGTGCACTTGAGAAGAATGTGTATTCTGCTGCTTTAGGAAAAAATATTATGAATATATTTGTTAGGTCCATTTGGTTCTATGTGTCATTCAAAGCCATTGTTTCCTTGTTGATTTTCTGCTTAGATGATCTGCCCATTGTTGTAAGTGGGAGGTTGAATTCCCTTACTATTATGGTATTAATGTCAATGACTTTCTTTATGTTTGTGATTAACTGATTTGTATATATGGGTTATTTCACATTGGGGGCATAAATAGTTACAATTGTTAGATCTTCTTGGTGGATAGACCCCTTAATCATGATATAATGCCCTTCTTCATTTCTTGTTACAGTATTTATTTTAAATTCTAGCTTATCTGATATAAGTATGGCTATTCTGGTTTTCTTTTGGCAACCATTAGCATGCTATATGGTTCTCCATCCCCTTACTTTCAATCCGTAGGTGTCTTTAGGTCTAAAACGGTTCTCTTGTAAACAGCATATATATACATATTGTTTTCTTATCCATTCTATTACCCTATGTTTTTTTAATAAAAATTTTAATGTTTATTTTATTTTTGAGACAGAGAGAGAGACAGAGCACAAGCATGGGAGGGACAGAGAGAGAGAGAGGGAGACAATGTGAAGTAGGCTCCAGGCTCTGAGCTGTCAGCACAGAATTCAACGCAGGGCTTAAACTCACAAACTGTGAGATCATGACCTGAGCTGAAGTTGGACGCTTAACCAACTGAGCCACCCAGGTGCCCCTGTTGCCCTGTCTTTTGATTGGAGCATTTAGTCCATTGACATTGAGAGTGAGTAGTGAAAGATATGAACTTTGCCATTGTGTTGCCTATAGAGTTGGAGTTTCTGGTGGTGTTCTCTGCTCTTTTCTAGTTTTTGGTCTTTTTGTTTGTTTCATCTTTTTTCCCCACAGAGAGTCCCCCTTAAAATTTCTTGCAGGGCTGGTTTAGTGTTTACAAACTCCTTTAGCTTTTGTTTGTATGGGAAACTCTTTGTCTCTCCTTCTATTTTGAATGACAGCCTTGCTGGATAAAGAATTCTTGGCTACATATTTTTCTGATTCAGCACATTGAATATATCCTGCCACTCCTTTCTGGCCTGCCTCATTTCTGTGGATTGGTCTGCTGTGAACCTGATCTGTCTTCCCTTGTAGATTAAGGACTTTTTTTCCCTTGCTGCTTTCATAATTCTTTCCTTGTCTGTGTATCTTATGAATTTGACTATGATATCCCTACTTGATGGTCAGTTTTGTTGAATCTAACGGGAGTTCTCTGTGCTTCTTAGATTTTAATGTCGATGTCTTTTCCCAGGTTAGGAAAGTTTTCTGCTATGATTTGCTCACATAAACCTTGTACCCCTTTTTTCTCTTTTCATCTTCTGGGACCCCTATGATTCGGATGTTATTCCTTTTTATTGAGTCACTGAGTTCTCTAATTCTTATATTGTGCCGTTTTGCCTTAGTTTTCCTTTTTTTTTTTTTTTTTTTTTGCCTGCTTCACTATTCTCTGTAATTTTGTTTTCTATTTTGCTGATTCACTGCTCTGCTTCATCCATTCTTGCCACCAGGACATTCATTAAACATTGCGTCTCAGTTACTGCATTTTTAATTTCGTCCTGACTAGATTTTACTTCTTTTATCTCCATAGAAAGGGATTCTTTGGTTTTTTCAACCCCAGATAGTGTTCGTATTATCGTGATTCTGAATTCTAGTTCAGACATCTTGTTTATATCTGTGTTGATTAAGTCTTTGGCTGTCATTTCTTCCTGTTCTTTGTTTTGGGATGAATTCCTTTGTTTCATCATTTCGGAGGAAGAAACAGAATTAATAAAATAAAATAATTAAATTTTAAAAATTAAAAACAACACAAAAAATCAAGTAAAGTAAGCCAGATCCTAGGTGTGTTTTGGTCTGGTTGTTGAAAGCAGCTTGATAAATAGAGAAGAGGAAAGAAAAGAAAAGACAAAAAAAGAAAAAGTAAGAAAACATTAAAAATGTTCCTAATGTATACATAAATTAGAATAAAATTAAATTAAGAAAGTGAAATAGACTAAAAATATTACGAAAAAGTAATAAATATAGTAGAAAAAAATTTAAAAATTTTTTATAAAAATGGAAGGCACAAATATTTTTTTTTCTCTTTTTGTATCCAAGAATAAGAAAAAAAATGAATAGATGGATCAACAAAAAGAATGAAATCACATCCAGTTTCCCCTAGAAGTCAAACTATGAAACACTTTATACTCCACAAGCTAAGTAGGCAGAGACACTTGTGGTGGTCCTGTAGGGCTTGTTTGGTGCAGTTGGATGGTGCTTGGTGTAACAGCTCTGTTCTCCACAACGTGGCAGTACTTAGCCTACTGGGGTGGAATGGTGTGGTGCCACAAGTATGTATGTGATTGCATGGGAGAGGTGAAAATGGCATCACCCAGTTTCCCTGTCTCTAGCATCAGAACTCTGTGCTCCTACTAACCAATAATCAAGCACCCCTCCTTTGTCTCCAGCTTCTGTCCTCACTCCACTTCTACACTGTTCATGACCAAGCTGTCAGTCTACCTAGAGCAACTTCCCTCCCGAGTTTTATGTCAGATGGGCCTGTGTTTCCAAACCCCTCACTTCTGAGGGCCTTGCAGCTGGAACCTTCTCTGACCCTTTGAGGAAGGATCTTGCCAAGCAATGGACTGGTTCTGGCCCACCCCTGGGAATGCTCACATGACTGTGCTGCTGCAGAAACCTGAAGACTGCAGCCAGGTACCAGCCCACCCCAGAAAAATTTCACACAACTGTGTAGCAGTGGCGGTTCAGGGACTATGGTAAATCACAACACACATCTGGTGCCTGGCTTCACCACTCCTTAGTGTCCTTGTTCCAACAACAGCCAGTGTGGCTGTTGTCTGGGGTCCACTGGGGCCTTTGCCTGGGGGAAGGCTGCATGGCCTCTACCAATTGTCCTCCCGGTAGGGGAACTGCTTCTCCCCGTGTGGCCTGAGGACCCCTTGGATCTTGCTGTCTGCTCCTGGGGATTCACCCTTCCCACCAAAGCCCAGACCAGGTATTGAGCTGCAGAGTTTCTGACTGAGTTCTCCCATTTATAGAGTCCTAACAGTATTGAAACCATCTCCTTTCTCCTTTTCTTGTTCAGTTCCTTGCTAGTGTTTCCACTCTTTCTCTTTCTCTCTAGCTGCTTTCAGGGAGAGTGTTTTTCCTATACTCTCTACTCTATCTCCATCCTCTCTCCATAAACAAAAACAGCTCCCTACCCCCTGTGGCTTCTCTCTCCCCCAGTTCACCTCTCCATGCTGTGTACCTGCCAAGTTCTGTGGCTCAAGTTATGCATATTGTTGTGTTAGATCAATTTTCTAGGTGTAAAAAATGGTTTGGTGCTGATCTAGCTGCATTTCAGGGATGAGAGAAGCAGAGAATTTCCATGCTGCTCCACCATCTTGGCTCCTCCCCTTGCATTTATTCTCATAAGTCACATTTGTCTAATGTTTCTTTTTCTTTAAGTGGTTCTGAATGGCATTTCTGAAAGGAAATGTTGACTTTTGAGTGAGTTGGAGATTGTTTATTCCCCTTCTATTTTTGGAAGATAGTATTTAAAATGTTATAATTTCTTCCTTTCCATCAGCTGCAGTGAGTTTACACCAATACCTGAAAGCATCAGTCTTCTCTTTGAAGACTAAATATTTTATTATGAATAGGAAATAGAGGATGTGGAATCCAGGCAAAATTTCAGGAATTGATGCTCATCTACTTCCTCAACCAGTACCAGAAGAGATTTTTTGGATTCTGCCTGATTGTTTTTCTATAATACCCCAGGTTCATGGAGGGAAAGTCTGAAAAAGTTTGAGAACTCCTCATATCTGTAGCCCACTGGGTGTCCACACTAGTCTAATTGATATCCATCTTTAGAAATTTGTTAAAATAACCTAATCTGTGTTTCTTATCCATTTCAAGTAAGCACATGACAGGGATCTGCTTTGTTTTTTTTTGTTTTGTCTTGTTTTGTTTTGTTGCTGAAGGTGGCTCTCTTTCTCAAGGTTTCAGATTACTTCATTGCACTGCAAGCTAATTGTGATGGGTTCAAAAAGAGTAATTGATGTGCAATTTGTCCCAGGTTTAGCAATGTTGTATGGATGAGAGTGATCCTCCTTTCAGCACTCTATCTCTGAGCTAAAACCAAACAGAAGCTTTTTTAAAAATGAAATCTGGCCTTTAAATTTGTCTTGACAGTTTATTTAGGGAAATATGTTAAGATCATCAAAATAATCAACACAAATTCCATGCAAAAATCTTTTTTGCTTCTCTGATTAATCCTTTACAAAATCACCAAAATACGCTTTCCTCAAACCCTGAGGTATTTTTTTAACCTATTAAATTTCAAGTTCACTGAAAGAATAAAAGCTTAAGTTATTCTTAAAAATATTTTTTATTATACTTAATGTTTATATCTTAACAGTCCATAAGACACTATATAGGTACTGCATACAAATTCAAGGACCCTGGATGTTAAAACCTGATTATGGATGTTATACGAGTTTTAGTTCTTTAGAAACAGAAATCTTCCATTAAACATGTAAGTTTCTTCCATATGCACTCACTTTCTTATATGTTCTTAAAATCTCATTATTTAAAAAAATTGAGAATAGCATATTACATGCCTTATTACATGTCTAAAGTATTTGCATTCAAATATCTTAGCCTAGTGCAGACAATATTTTTCAACTAATCTATTCTTTCTATCTATATCATATCATATTACATTATGGTATATTATATTGGCATTTTTCTCTTCCCAATTCAAAAATTTAGTTGATGAGATAGAAAGCAAAAAGAACTTGAGGCTCTCCCTTTTTTTCCTGAAAGCCAAAACTTGTATCTTGGAAGAGGCATTTGAGTAGGAAGGGAGATCTATATCTCTATCTATCTATCTATCTATCTGTCTATCATCTATCTGTCATTGCCTCTCCTAATATAGATTGATACCCATGTTTTTATTAATTTAACTTTTTAAAAAATTTTTTGTTTATTTTTCAGAGAGAGAGAGAGAGAGAGAGCGAGCGAGCACAAGTGGGGGTGGGGGGCAGAGAGAGAGGGAGACACAGAATCCAAAGCAGGCTCCAGGCTCTGAGCTGTCAGCACAGAGCCTGACTTGGGGCTTGAACTCACAAACCCTGAGATCATGACCTGAGCTGAAGTCAGACAGTCAACCGACTGAGCCACCCAGGCACAACTTATTAATTTAACTTTTAAATGAGCATTTTATTTTTATACTTTGCAAGCATGCATCTTAACTGGCAGTTTGAAAATATTAATGATAATAATTGGTGACTAATTTGCATTTTCTATGGCCCAATAGAGCATCAAAAATATTTCGAGAATGAAGTAACTTAAACATTTTATTTATTTATTTATTTATTTATTTATTCATTCATTCAAATTCTGGTTTCCAACAAAATAGGAATATAGATTCAGGTTATTGGTTGAAAAGCATTCACGTTTATGTAACATATTTCATTTCTTTTACGTATTAAAAGTCTTCAATCAAATAGGACAAATTGCTAATAGTTTTTTTATTATGTTGATGGGAAAATAGGATTTTTGATATATTATTCAGTGAAATGTGATGTATTTTTCCCAAATTTCTTTTGGGGTGCCTTGATGGATTCAGTCAGTTAAGCGTCTGACTTTGTCTTATGTCATGATCTCACGGTTAGTGAGTTCGAGCCCTGCATATGTCTCTCCTTGTAAGAGTGGAGCCTGCTTCAGGTCCTCTCCCCCACTCTCTCTCAAAAATAAATAAGCATTTAAAAGTTTATTTTAAATGTAAAGGGCACCATAAACTAATGAGGAGATATCTAGAACTTTGGATGCTACATGCCATTTATTTTGCACAGTATTCCGGATTTTAACCAGTTGTTTATTGTCTGATCATGCACCATACTCTTTTTCTCTGATTTTTTTGTAACAGCTTCATTGAACTATAATTGATATATTGTACAGTTCATCCTTTTAATGTGCACAATTCAGTGGTTTTCTAACATGTCCATAGCCATGCATGCATCACCTTTATCTAATTTCAGAACATATTCTCTCACTCTCTTTCTCCAGCAACCACTACTTTCAGTCTACATGCAATGTTTAGCCTTCTGTGATGGATGTCTTCAAATTAGCACCACGTGTTATGGGTTAAATCATGTTGTAGCAGGCATCAATACTTCACCCCCAACCCTGTTGATTTAGGAATCATTACCTCACTATAGACACACAAAGAAGGACATAGTCAAATGTGTGAGCAAGTTTATCTTCAGTATCTGAGGCACAGTGCAGCTAAAATGTAGTCATGCAGACCAGTCTTTATTAGGTGTTGTTGGCTAGTAATTCATCGTACAGACTGATACACATCATTTGCTTTAGCTTCAGTGTGGGGACGGGGGGGGGGTCGTGGAGGGGCACCATTGTGTATTTTCACCATTTATATTATATTCTAATATAATATTGTATGTGTGTGTATGTGTGTGTGTATATATATATATATATATATATATATATATATATATATAATTTTAACAGAATGATACTTACCATAATAAACTACTGACTATACCATGATAGGAGATTATTGTCAAGGATAGTATTGACTCATGTCTTGAAACATATATAGAATTTTGCTAAATAAATGTGTACAACTGGAATAAAGGTGATTTTAAAAGAAAGAATACTGTACCCAGATACAGTGAGATGAGAAAATGGATGTATTCTGAGAATTTGAAGTATCTATATCTGAATTATGCCCCAAGCTCCTAGGAGAGGGATACTATACTCAAGAGAGAAAGAGAAAGAAGATAAATCTATTAAACTTGTGCTAAAACATACCCAGGGCACATTCATTAAATTGGCTCTTTAACTCTCCAGGCCTGACCAAAATAAAAGGAACTATCTTTCTTGCCTTCTATTACCTCTGGCCCCCTAATATGGCCAGTCTGCAAACTTTCTTTTCAGAGCTTTTCTTGGTATTTTTTGAGTCTATTTTCCACAGTATAAACATGCTTCTTGTTAAGTTTTGAACATTCATATTATGATAGGCTCCAGAACAAATATTTTACTGTTATCATTTCAGTGAACTGTTAGGCTAATGTTGGATTGGCTGCATCAGACCTCTGTGAAGTTTTTCAGTAAAACAGAACTATAAGTACCACCCTGGAATTTCTGATTCAGTAGTCCAAAATCGTTTTGGAGTTTGTGCCAGTATTTCTGATGTATAACCATATCACCAAGAAAGGTAACTCTCTACAAGGAAGACATAATTTTCTATATTTTAAAAATCTTTATGTTAAAGTAAAGTAAGGTTGTAAGTCTTCTCAATGCCACGTGATTATCTGGATCAGGGGTTGACAAATCCAGCTCCCTACCTGCTTTTATAAAATGGTTTTACACACATGTCCTCATTGGCCTATATATTGTCTATTGCTGCTTTTCTACTACAATGGCAGAACTGAGTAGTTGCAGCAGAGATCCTATTAACCATGAAGACTACAATACTTAGAATCTGATCTTTACATGTCTATATATTGGCACAAATCAAAAATTGGAAGAAAAGGGTATAGTTCTCCTTCCTTCTTAACCTAATTTCCTTATTTATTAACTTTGCCTAACTCACAAGACTTTATATTTGTGACTGACTCTAATTTCCAATAATTGCATTATCACTAATATTTGTAGAAATATTCATGCCACCTATTTTGAAATTTTTTAAATGTTTACTTGTTTTTGAGAGAGAGAGAGAGCGAGCGAGCACGAGTGGGGAAGGCACAGAGAAGAGACACAGAATCTGAAGCAGGCTCCAGGCTCTGAGCTGTCAGCATAGAGCCCGATGTGGGGCTCGAACCCTTGAACAGCGAGATAATGACCTGAGCCGAAGTCAGATGCTTAACCAACTGAGCCTCCCAGGCACCCCGCATGCCACCTATTTTGTAGCCACTGTTACGTCACAAATAAGTACTTTCACTCATTTACTAAACTTTAATTTCCTTATGTTTCTAACACTAAAAAAAAAAAAACTGGCTTAAGAATACCTGTTGAAATCATGAATTATTACTAACAAACATGTTGATCTTTCTTTTACTCAAAATCTTGATGATGACAATTTCCAACATTTAATAAATACTTACTATAAGGCAGCCACATTATTTTATGTTAATATTAAAAAGTTATTACATCAATAACTCTATAATATAGGCATACTTAATACACTCATTTTTATAGTTTTAGAGAAGTTAATAGATTAGTTTTAGAAGTAGGATTTGTACCCAGGCAGGATATCTCCCAAAGCCCCTTTTTCCATTCTTAATGATTTAATTATCTTTCCTTGTTTCCTTTTCTTTTCTTCTTGGTTAAGTAGATTCCTTCACCTATGTTCTTGATCCCATGCCCTCTACTGGAACTTTGTCTAATTTGATGTGAGTAACCTAACAACTTGAATCATGCTTTTGATAATTCTTACCGACAGAATTGATTCCAATGACTGGTGTTAGGCTCACTGTTAAGAGTCGGTTAAATGAATGAATTGAGTTCAATGTGTTTTTATCTATCAAATATGCAGTTGCATGATGTGGTCCTATCCTATGGCTCCTGTGGCACATGACTACAAACTGATGAGTTAAAACAGCAGAAACTTATTTTCTCACGCTTCTTGAGGCCATGAATCCAAAGTCAGTGTCACTGGGCTGAACTCAAGGCAAAAGTCCGTGAGGTCACCCTCTTTTTGGAGGATTCAGAGAAGAATTACTTACCTGATTCTTCCTGCTTCTGGTAGCTTTTGTCATTCCTTAAGCCGTGGCCATATCACTCTAACCTTCAAGGCCAGAATCATTAAAACCTTCTTTGCTTCATCTTAACATTGCTTTTTCCTCTGTGCATGTTAAATCTCCCTCTGACACACTTTTATAGGGATACTTGTGATTGCATTTATGGTCCATTGGAATAATCCAGGATAATCTCTCCATCTCAAAATCCTTAATTACAACCATAAATAGATTTTTTATTTTATTATTATTGATTTTTTGCCATGTAAGTTAACATTCGTTAGTTCCAAAAATCAGATCACGGATATCTTTTGTGGGGACATTTTTCAGCATATTACATGTAACTTTTCTAATGATTCAGCCATTGATATATGTTAATTTAATGAAAAAAATAAAAGTGTAAATTATTTCTTTCTTCACGTTACATGCAACATTTCATTTATTAACCATGTTCAAGGCGCTATTCTTGAAAAAGTTATGGGATTTTGTAATGAAGTATGTTTAAAGCTAAACATAATTTAGGAACTAATATAACATGACTTACTCTATGATAAATGCCTAATTGTTACATTTATGTCCTGTTAAGTATAAACAATGGAGGGAAGGGCATAACCTAGCTGACTCAGTCAGTATTAAACTCTTGATCTCAGGGTCATGAGTTCAAGCCTCATGTTAGGCATGGAGCCTACTAAATAAATAAATAAAGTAAAAAAAAAAAAAAAAGAGTATAAACTATGGGATACTATTGTTCCTGAGAATGAGAAGACCTTAAGAGCCATTGGAATTGGCTTGCCAGTTAACCATACTTACATAAGAATTACTTTTTGCTGAGTGACGTCTGAATCACACCAGATGTCTGCCACATCTTTCCTCTTTTTCTCTGCTCTTTCCTTCCTTTTTTTCCCCTTTTCTTCCCTGAGAATAATCTGGGAGCCACATGTGGAGATACTGGGTTTAGAATCAACGTATCCCAGGCAATTATAACAGAATACCATATGTCAAATGTGGAAGTCAACATTTTTGCTTCTTTGAAAATTTTCTTGTTGCTATAGAATGATTCAGATTTTCATGGTAGAGCTTCCATGTATCCTCTTTACCTTCAGGATGTATTTGAAATAGACTCCTTATGTTTAAGAAAACAAAAAGTTTGGTTGTTTGGTTGACTCCTTGATTACCATTATCAATTTCATTTATTGTCTGAAAGTCTATAGAAAACAAACCAAAAAGTCTTTGTAGATAGATAAAGAAGAAATGGCAAAATAAGAGGGAAGCAATGTGTGATGGCTCATGATGGGGCTTTAGAATCTTGAGATTTAAGGCTAGCAGTGTTGCCAAAGGGCAGAGGAGTTACAGGACTTCTTAAATGGTGCTGGCTTCATAGACCAAAAGAAGCATCACTCTAAATGACTAAATATTTGAGTTCTCAGGACTTAAATTGGGTAGCAGTCCTCTCCAGTAAACATCCGATTAACAACTGTTCTCTCTCAATCCCACACCCTGGCTATCAGCCAGTTCATCACATCATCTGCTTCAAAGTGAGAAGTCCATTCCTTTGCCACAAAAGTCACACCTTTTACTTTCCAGTAAGAATCAGTTCACCAGAACCTTGCCTAGTACCTATCTGATTACTATAGTTGTTGCCTTCCTATACCACTCAGGATATGTGCAAGCCCCAAGGCACCTCTGGACATCTAACAGAATGTTGGGGAGGAACTTTTGTCCCATTCTTAGAGGTGTACAATGGAACAAACTCAAGACTTTGAAGTCAGGATGAAATTTTTACCACTGTATTACTAGTGTCACTATCACAATGCTGGCACTGACTTTGGCCACCTTGAACAACATACACCAGAGAGGGTAGAAGGATTCTCATTTTATTTTCTGGGGTAACTGAGAAGGTTACGATTCACAAAACACTAACATACAAAGAGACAGAAATATGTTTTTCATTCATTCACAGGTACTGAAACCATCATAAGTTCTAAACCAAATTAAAGTAGCTAATATTTCTTAAATTCCACATATGAGTTAAATCATATGGTATTTGTCTTTTTCTGACAGACTTCTTTAATTTAGCATGACACACTCTAGCTTCCTCCACATCATTGCAAGTGGCAAGATTTCCTTCTTTTTGATGGCTGAGTAATACACTATTGTATTTATATGCCACATCTTCTTTATCCATTCATCAGACGATGGGCATTTGGGTATTTTCCATAATTTGGCTATTGTTGATAATGCTGCTATAAACATGGGGGAGCATGTGCCCCTTGGCACATTCTTCATCAGTATTCTTGTATCATTTGGATAAAAATACTTAGTAGTGCAATTTCTGGGTCATAAGGTAGTTCTAATTTTAACTTTTTGAGGAACCTCTATACTGATTACCAGAGTAGTGGCACCAGTTTGCATCCAACAGTGTAAAAAGGTTCCCCTTTGTCTGCGTCCTCACCAGCATTTGTCATTTCCTGTGTTGTTAGTTTTAGACATTCTGACAGGTGTGAAGTGATGTCTCATTGTAGCTCGATTTGTATTTCCTTGATGATGAGTGATGTTGATCATCTTTTCATGTGTCTGTCAGCCAACTGGATGTTTTCTTTGGAAAAATGTTTATTCATGTTTTCTGCCCATTTCTAACTGGATTATTGTTTTTTTTTTGGGGGGGGTGTTGAGTTTGATAAGTTCTTTAGAGATTTTGGATACTAACCCTTTATCAGATATGTTGTTTGCAAATATCACTTCTCCCATTGTGTAGACTGTCTTTTAGTTTTGTTGATTGTTTCCTTCGCCCTGCAGAAGACTTTTTCTCAATGAAGTCCCTATAGTTCATTTTTGCTTTTGTTTCCCTTGCCTTTAGTGATGTGCTTAGTAAGAGGATGATATGGCTGAGGTTGACGAGGTTGCCGCCTTTGTTCTTCTCTAGGATTTTGATGGTTTCCTCTCTCACATTTAGGTCTTTCATCCAGTTTGAATTTATTTTTCTGTATGGTGTAAAAAAGTGGCCCAGTTTCATTCTTCAGTATGCTGCTGTCCAGTTTTCCCAACACTATTTGTTGAAGAGACTCTTTTCCCACTGGGTAGTCTTTCCTGCTTTGTCAAAGATTAGTTGACCGTATAGCTGTGGGTCCATTTCTGGGTTTTCTCTTCTGTTACATTGATAAATATGTCTGCTTTTGTGCCTTGATGATGACAGCTTTGTAGTATAGCTTGAGGTAATATCAGCTTTGAGTTGATTCGTGATGCCTCCAGCTTTGTTTTTCTTTTTCAAGATTACTTTGGCCATTTGGCATCTTTTCTTGTTCCATACAAGTTTTAGAATTGTTTGTGCTACCTCTGTGAAAAATGCTGGTGGTGTTTTGATAGGGATTGCATTAAATGTGTAGGTTGCCTTGGGTAGTACAGACATTTTAACAATATTTGTTAAATCCATGAGCATGAAATATTTTTTTCATTTCTTTGTGTTCTTTTCAATTACTTTCATAAATGTTCTGTAGTTTTCAGAATATAGATCTTTTACCTCTTTTGTTAGGGTTATTCCTAGGTATCTTATGGTTTTTTGCTGCAATTGTAAATGGAATCAGTTCCTTGATTTTTCTTTCTGCTGCTTCATTATTGGTATATAGAAATGCAACAGATTTCTATACATTGCTTTTGTATCCTATGACTTTACTAAATTTGTATTATCAGTTCTAGCAATTTTTGGTGGAGTCTTCAGGTTTTCTGCATAAAGTATTATGTCCTCTGTGAATAGTGAGTGTTTTACTTCTTCCTTGACAATTTGGATACCATTTCTTTATTTCTGTTATCTGATTGCTGAAGCTAGGACTTCCAGTACTGTGTTAAATAACAATAGTGAGAGTGGACATCCCAATCATGTTCCTGCAATTAGAGGAAAAGCTCTCAGTTTTCCCTCATTGAGGATGATATTAGCTGTGGGTTTTCATCTATGGCCTTATTATGTTGAGGTATGTTCCCTCTATCCCTACTTTGTTGAACGTTTTATCAACAATGGATGCTGTACTTTGTCAAATAGTTTTTCTGCATCTATTGAGAGTATCATATGGTTCTTGTCCTTTCTTTTATTAATGTGGTGTATCACGTTGATTGATTTGCAAATATTGAACCACCCTTGCAATCCAGGGATAAATCCCACTTGATCATGGTGAATAATTACTTAAGTGTATTATTGGATTCAATTTGCTAGTACCTTGTTGGGTACTTTTGCATCCATTTTCATCAGGGATATTAGCCTGTAATATCCTTTTTAGTGGGGTCTTTGGTTTTGGAGTCAAGGTAATGTTGGCCTTCTATAATGAGTTTGGAATTTTTCTTTCCATTTCTATTTTTTTAAAGTTGAAAAGCTATTAATTCTTCTTTAAATGTTTGAGGGGTATCTGGCTGGATGGCTCAGTTGGTTAAGCGTCTGTCTTTAGCTCAGGTCATGATCTTGCAGTCCGTAGTATTGAGCCCCAGGTCGGGCTCTGGGCTGACAGCTCAGAGTCTGGAGCCTGCTTTGGATTCTGTGCCTCCCTCTCTCTCTGGCCCTCCCCGACTCTCTTTCTCTCTCTCAAAAAAAAAAAAAAAAAAATTAAATGTTTGGTAGAATTCCCCTAGGAAGCCATTCGGCCCTGGGTTTTTGTTTGTTGGGAGGTTTTTGATTACTGATTCAATTTCTTTGCTGGTACTTAAAGTACCAGCTACTTAACTTTGCTGTTCTTTTCTTGTTGGTTGCCATTATGATTATTTTAGCCACTCTATCAGTCAGAAGTGGTTTTATATATTTATAATCAAGCCCTTTATGAGGAACTAGTTTTGTTGTGGCAACTTCTTATATTTAAGAAGCACAATGTCATATTTTGTAGGTGTCCATTAAATTATTTATCATGGTGGCATATCAATAAATAACCACGAAGACAAGTAGAACTGTTTAGTTCAGAAAATCCTCTGGGGTGCCTCTAACTACATAAAAGTTAATGACATTTCTCCAACTCAATAAAAACAAAACTATTGAGAATCAAGCCTTTAGGAATGTGGTTTGAGTAACCCCACCAACTAAAGACCTCTGACAATAAAAAATTCAGGATGAGGAAAAAGGGATATAAAACGAGCAAAGGAACACTGCAACAAGGATTTGAAGTACTCCCTTATGACCAATTGTATTAGCACATTATTCCTTTTTTACCTTTCACCATTGTCCTAATATTTTATATAAGGGGTTGTGATGGCTATTTTTACAACTTACTTCAAGGTTACAGAATATCCATATGTGGATGTGAGTATAATAGATTAGGAGGAAGATTTTGTGTGACCCGATGGATTAATCATTTCTAATTTCTGCAAACTTCATGTTTTAACACCTGCCCTACATGCATATGCCAGACAGTCCTTGTTTTGTACAGCCCGATAATATGCACCTATCATGGTGCCTTGGTTTCCTGACTCCCTTGTGCCAGCCCACTTTCTCAAGAGGAGTCCTCCTCTTGGGGGTGCACTTTTCAAACACAAATCAAGCAATCCAGAATCCACACGCTCACATACTTCTTTATTGGACTTTCATACTTTCAGTCACTGAAACTTGCTCTAATCACCCCAAGACCAGGTTCCAGACGTTAGAGACAGAGCTTATGCAGCAGGGCCTGAAACCAGCCAATCCTAAGCCTGGTTACCCTACCTTGCCCATTCCTTCCCACAGAAATCACAATAAAGGCTCTTTCCCCTAGTTTTCCCATTCTTCCTGCCTCTTAACAAACCTCAGGGCTTCCCCATGTGGCCTTACCCCTAAGGCATGTTGAGAACTTTGAATAATAAGTTTCATCTTGAGAACTGTGAATAATAAACTATCTTTGCAATGGCAATAATCTCCTGATGTATTGATCTTACCATACCTCAAATTTTCTACTGACACTCTGTATTTTAAAACATCCCTGAAGCTAATGAAGAAGTTACTGTCATTGTTTTAAGCTTGGGTAGAAGGGAAAGAAAGAATTCTGAGAATCCAGAGAAGTGGATGTCTTACCATTTGTCTGCTCTCAGACCACATTTCCACCATTCTATGCTAATAAATCACCAGGAAAATTTTGAAAATACACACACACACACACACACACACACACAAACAAAAAACAAACAAACAACCACCACCGTCATCATCACCAACAACAAAAATCTAGTTGTCTATTATCTGTCTGGCACTTTTTTTTAGCACTGGACATAACTGATGAATTAAAAGATAATTTATGTTTTGGGGCGCCTGGGTAGCTCAGTTGGTTAAGCACCCGACTTTGGCTCAGGTCATGATCTCATGGTGCATGGGTTCGAGCCCCGTGTCAGGATCTGTGCTCAGCGCTCAGAGCCTGGAGCCTGCTTTGGATTCTGTGTCTCCCTCTCTCCCCTTCCTCCACTCCCTCTCTCTCTCAAAAATAAATAAACATTTAAAAAATTTTAGAAAAAGATAATTTATGTTTTGGTATATATTCTTTTTTAATCAACAATTGAGACAGTACAATTTAATCAAAGTGCCATAAAATGTGAATATTAAAATGTAGTTTTCATAACTGATAGTGAGAAATTGGCTTTATAAAATAAAAATCTTCAAAAAAATTTTAGATAGTCAACAAGCAAACAATACAGCTCATGAGTATTAACTCAGTAATTCTCATAATGATTGTATTATTCTTGTATTGAGGACACTGAGGTAAAGAGATATTAAGTAATTTGCTCAAGATCACAAGCAGGTCCTTGAAAGTTAGGAATTTGAGCTGAGGCAGTCTGGCCTCAGATTTCATGCTCTTAGCAGAGTCTAAAATATGCTGCATCTTACTTGTTTAAAAAAATTTATTTCTTAAAATATTTATAAACAATGTACAGCTGTATTATTTTTTATCATATCACATAACTCAATATTAATTTTAAAAACTGCAAACAAAACTGCCAAAGGGACAGTATAAAGCACAGTTGGATATATTATAAAAACTACATTCACTTGTATTCTTTTAATAATTTACCTGGCACTATGAAGTGTTTTTTTTTTCCCATAAAAATAACAAGATTTATTCTTTCATGGTCCCAGTGATTCTATTAATGATATTGTAACTATTTTTAAATATTTTGAGCCATTACTATAAAACAGTATTTGTACCATTTGTATAATGAAAAAACACACTGTATCTACTCATATACCTTCATTATATAATTTAAGTAATTTTCTTTCATTCATTTTCTCATTCCAATATGGATCTGATAGACTATTATACATCTTTGACACTAGGTCATTATATGTTATGCATGACATTTTACTCCAGTACAAAAATATTCTTATAATTTTTTACAATGGATCCTCCAAGGTTTAAAATAATACTTTTGAATCACCATGCTAATATGAAAGATACATATTTTTCTGAGACACAAAATAGACTATATTTTTGTATAAAGGTATTTTTAAAGAAGAAATTATTGATTCATAACTGTTGATTTTTTAAATTCTCTGTTTTTATAAGAACTATGTGAGTATAGATATTTTTTTCTTTTCTGATTCTCATAGGAAAGATAATCCCAGAAAAATAAATTAATAGAAAAATAGTCCAATTTAGTGCAAAAGGGCCAGTCTCTGGAGCCAGATTATTCTCATTCCAAAGGAAAGTGGCAACATAATAACAAAGTGATGAAAAATATTTAAATAACTAACATATTTAACATAAACCACTACCATATTTAATATAAGCTAAGTTCTCATTTTTAATTAGGTTACGGTAGAAAAACATCTTTTTAAAAAAATGGCACTTGATGCTGATAAGGATTTTTTTAAAACTTTCCCATCATAATTTGTAAGTGTGAAATTAAAACTTCCATGAGGCTAGTTTATCAGTATCAAATTTTCATTTTTATATGCTTTGACATATACTTCTTTTGTTGTTACTTATTTCCCTTTAGAAACAGAGATTCCCAGAAACACTTGAATTTAAATATCCTAATTTCAGTTTCATTTATGATACTGCAAATGTATAAATAAATTAAATAATCAAACTCTATCATAATTAATTATAGAAAATGGTATTTTTTATTAAATTTTATTTTTTTATGCTTATTTTTAGAGAGAGAAAGCATGAGCAGGAGAGAGGAGCAGAGGGAGAGAGAAAGAGAGAATCTCAAGCAGGCTCTATGCTTAGCAAGGAGCCCAATGTGGGGCTCCATCTCACCACCCTGAGATCATGACATGAGCCAAAATCAATAAATGGATGCTTAACCAATGGAGCCACCCAGATACACCTTTTATTAAGTTTTAAATAAATAAATTTTATTTATGTATTTATTTATTTATTTATTTTTAATTTAATTTTTTAATGTTTATTCATTTTTTAATGTTTATTTTTGAAGGAAAGAGAGACAGAGTGTGAGCGGGGGAGGGACAGAGAGAGAGAGAGAGACACACACACAGAATGAGAAGCAGGCTCCAGGCTCTGAGCTGTCAGCACAGAGGCCAAAGTGGGGCTGGAACTCACAAACCGCGAGATCATGACCTGAGCCAAAGTGGGACATTCAACCGACTGAGCCACCCAGGCACCCCAAGTTTTAAATAAATTTTAAATAAGTAAAAGTTGGATTCTACATGTTCTACTAAAAGTTTCACCAAGTTGTGAGTCACAATATTTTTTATGTCAAAATCACATTGCCCAGTTTCCAAACTGCCTTTTTACAGAACTCCCTATTTTCCTGTAGGCTTTCTGTCAACAAATGTTTATGAGAATCCCAAGGGTGTGATTTAGTCTTGGTCATCCTCAGGCATGCCAGTAGTGAGGTCAAGAAAGACATATATCAACATGATTGTGATTATTTTCACTGGATTTTAGGGGTCTTCGTGATTATTATTGAGCATATATTCCTTTGTACATTTTTAATTCTTTTAAAACAAAATATAACTTTCTAATATTGAAAGACAAAAAATGATTCTAAAAGTATTGTTAAATACACATAGCAGACAAATTACTGTTTTTGTATATGTATCCATTTTACAAACCTTGTTAAATTTATATAATTTTAAGCCACAGGACTTTAATTTTTTGTACTACTTTTCCTTTAATATTCTCTTAGGTGACCTGAAATTAATGGTGCAAGAAAGGACAATCACTGTGTGACAGATACTTGGGTTCTGCAAGAATCCTGTTTGAATGGTTCTGCCTTTATTATAAGGAAAAAGCTTAACTCTGACATTAATGAGAACTAATCATGTTAAATTTTTCAGCCTACTGAAGCTTAACACTGACCTGTTTTATCAAAGGGATAACTGTAAACAGACATCTAGTCATGAATAACACTCCTGGAATTCCTTGCACTGCTTTCTCCCACTTAGGATGAGAAAGTAGAAGTTAAAGAAAATATATAGTTATGTAGGTTTTTAATCATAAAAATTACTTCAAATGACATATAATGAATGTGTTTTCTATTTGATAAGACTACAAAAATAGTGCTATGTTCAATAACCACTTATTTTCAGAGAAAGGTCTATTTGTTTCTAGAATCATTATTTAACAGAATATCATATTAAAAGTTGTGTGATATATTGTGCTTGTGAATATGCATTTTCTGCCATGGACAAAGTAATAAAACCTGTAACCTGGAGAAGTTCAAGAATCATCCCAGATGTATATGGCAAAAACAATGTGGAAATGAGCATAGGGGCTGTCACAGTACATATTTTACAATAATATTCATTGATTTATTCCATTTAATCCAATCAATATTTATTCAGTAACTATTATGTACATGACAAGTGTTAGGGGCTATGGACACATGCAAAGAAGAAAAACACAAAAATAGTCCCTACCTTCATGGAGGTAATTTTCTAGAGAGGGAAATTGCAAGAGAAAAATAACCCAAGATACAGAAAATACATATCACCTGTAAATTGTTATAGGTGATTAGATAGAAATGAACAATGTGTATGAGCTGAAAATGAAGGGTTATCTACCTTTGATAATGTGGTCAGTCACAGCCTCTTGGAGGAGGTGATGGGCAGACAAATATCTCAACAATGAGAACTGAGCCATATCAAGGTACGAGGACAAGTACTCTAGGCCAAGCGAACAGCAGGTATTGAGAACCTGATGGAATAAAGAGCCCTATTGTCACATAAAGCAGAGATTTGTGTCTGTTTATGGCTCATGTGCATTTTGAATGGTCTCCAAGTTAAATGCAAGGTGACTACTTTATCAATATATGTGCCCCCTACACATCAGAGCTTCAGAATTAAATAATTCTGAAAGATGCAAAAAACATTCAAAGTCCACTTTCATTATCATTAGGAATATTAAAATGATATATTTGCCAATGAAAGAAAAGGGATAATACTGAGGTTTTTAAAAATAAAACCCAGTTCTGCCTTCAGAATTTCCCAGCCGAGCTTCATATTCTCTCTCTCAAAAAGGTTCAAAATCTGGGAAATATCTTGAAGGGATTCTGGCCATCCACTTGGGTCCTGCAGTTTCCCCCAGCAGGACTTCGTTTCTTAAACACTGCAGGTTGCAGGACCTTTCAGTCGAGTTTTCAGAAATTTTATCTTAACTCCCCAGACTCCCACCTAGTCCCAGAACTCAGAAAATGTCCTGTGGAGAGATTGGTCAAGCGTTTGAGGCGCCTCAGTTTTCTGCTTTGTTATTCTAGCACTGCATGTCAACTAAAAACTTACTGGTTTTCTCCTCCTTCCCCCAGCAGAGTCTGTTTGAGCTAAGCCTGATCTGAAGTCTGTGCCCAGAATCAGCAAATACACACAGGGGTCTAAAAAACACTGTAGTTTATCAGCTCACCAAGGAAAAGTTGTCTCCTCAGTGCAATTTTTGCTTACCTAGATTTTATTTCCTTCATAGTTATCTCCTGCCTTTGAAAATGCACCTTTTGTAATTTATACAAATGTTCCCAGCTTTTGCAGCAGGAATAATGGCCAGCTGCTACTTATTAGAACCCACCTAGAAGCAGAAGTCTTCAGTACCGTTTTAATTTGAGGTTTTGATATTGGAGGGTGCATTTCCATAGTCTCACACTTGAGCACCCTTTAATAATAGCTCTCACAATGGAATTTGGTAGCCAATGTTGCTATTCTGTACTTGTCACATATTTCTATTCCAATTAATCTCTTAAGAACTGGGCACAGGACCAAGTTACATTTATGTTGACACAGTCTCCTACAATGAAATGGACTTGAAACAAAACTCCATTTATCATCTGATCCCCATAAAGCACTATTCTCCCTTTTGGCATTTTTATTCAACAGGGATTTGTGATAGTTCAGGACCAGTGTCCCATAATCTGAGAAATGACTGGGCATTTTACTTTCGCTGATGCACCATTACTCTGTTTAATGTCTATGAGCTCTTTTAGGGGAGATAAAGAGGAAAATATACACTATGTACTTCATATGTTAGAATAGGTCTCCCTCAGTATATTAGCCTTAACCTCAATGAAGAGACTCTAGTTGTTTGAACTGAAAATTAGTCAGGGACGATAACTACAGGAGGCTCAGTACTGCCTCTGTTGGTCATATTAGATATGTTTTTGTTACTGTTATTGTTTTGTTACTATTGATGATTATGATGTTTCACTCACATAGTCCAAGAAAGGCCTTAGTTTATGGCTCATCCTTTTTGCTCTGGGAGACCGCATAATCAACTAACCACTCTTAAAACTAAGAGGTGTACTGGTCAGACCATTCAGATTGCCAAACTCAATAGAAAGTTACTGCAAAAAAAAAAAAAAAAAAAAAAAAAAAAAAGGCTGTCAGCTTGTTTTCGCCATGGAAGATGAAAGGCAAGTGCCGTTTTTGTCATTAAACACAGTGCTATGCCAAGCTGTAGATGTTGGCGGGGGGGAGGGGGGGGGCGGGTGGGCGGAGGGAGGATCATGGAGCATGTAAATTTATACAGAGAAAAGAATCTCTGTTTTTCTCTAACTTGTGGTTGGGGAAAGGACTAAACACTCTATATTTGTGCAAATTGGAAGATCCAAACAGATAGTCAACTTCCACGACTACCCCTATGTTAGTTCTATCATCTGTCCCTGGGAAAGCAAGAGATTGTACCTGAATGGTAATGCAGAAGCCTGAGGTCACATCTCTTTCAGATTGTTGGTATCCTGTTGTCCAATTACAGGGACACCAGTCCTTCACCGAAAAATTAGAGAGGGAGGCAGATAAAGATGCTACAAATTTGCCATGACTCTGCCTTCAAGGGAAAGTGGAAGGATTCTTTGTAGGTAAGTGGTAGAAGATAAATAGACAATTAAACGAGGGTAAGAGAATAATTATGAAAAATGTGAATGAGAAAGAGACTATTAGCAAAAACAAGACAATGCATATCTTCACTGACCTTCCTCAAAAGAGTGCCCAAGGGGGAAACTGGTTCTGAGCTAAGGTTTATAACTGTGAGTAAATCTGTTTTAAAATCTGTGCTTTGTTTATCTCCTTGAAGTCAGGCAGCATTGACCCTGAGATTCTTCTATTTGTGCATATGTATTAGGAACAAATTGAGTTAAAATTAGTGTTCAAATGGTAAAGAGTTTATGTGAGAACATAGTATTTCCACTGGTAAATTGGTAAATTATTTATGATGCTTCAGATTATAACAGGTTTGTGTGTTTGAGGTCTTGCTTACATTTTTTTAAAAAACTAAATTTTATTATTTCCAAGGCAGTCCATAATTTCTTAGTGAAATAAATTTAAATAGACATATAAAAATTAAAGTAAACAATTATCATAAATTTAATGATATTACTGTTTCAGGTTACATTATGTTTCCCAATTACACATGCTTTCATGCATCCACACTCTTTACCTTATGAACTGTTTTCACCAAAGGGATGTTGTCAGATGTGATGCAAGGGTTACTTTACTCAGGTGTACCTGAGTAGATGGGCTTCAACCCTAGCATTGCTGCCAGTCACATGAAAAGAGCTTCTCTCAAGTAGCTAAGAATCCTTTAACTTCAGCCTCAGAATGAATACATGTGAGGTCTACCTGAATCCAGTCCATAGTGATGAGATAATTCCATGCAGACCCAGAGTTGGGAGATCCACTTTGCCAAGCCTAGCCTCAGTTAGCTGATGCACAATAGAACTGGGGATCTGCAAATATGGAAATACATTCTTATTGTTATTATATGTCACTGAGGTTTGGAGTGGATTGTTATTAAGCATTATTTACTCAATAGCTGGCAGGTAAGATATTGACATCCAAAATTTGAGTGCTGCCCAAACCAAAATCTAAAATTGTGGCATGGGCTTGGAGATTGGATAGCAGGAGTTGAGTAAACTATTACAGGGGCTTGAATCAAAAAGAATGATACTTTGCCATTTGCAACAACGTGGATGGAGCTAGAGTGTAATATACTAAGCAAAATAAGTCAGTCAGAGAAAGACAAATACCATAGGATTTCATTCATATGTGGAATTTAAGAAACAAACTAGATGAGGATAGAGGAAGAAAAAAGAGAGAGGGAGACAAGCCATAAGAGACTCTTAACTACAGAAAATAAACTGAGGGTTGATGGAGGGAGATGGGTGCAGAATGGGTGAAATAGTGATGAATATTAAGGAGGACACTTGCTCAGATGAACACTGGGTGTTATATGTAAGTGGCGAATACCTAAAATCTACTCCTAAAAGCACTATTACACTATATGTTACCTAACTAGAATTTAATAAAAACTTGAAACAAAATTAATTATATTAATTAATTAATTAAAAAGTATTAGAGGGGCTTGAAACAGAGAGCAGGAATGTTTACACGTAGAATTAAGAAGGAATGTGGAGAAACTAGAAATTTTAGAACATTCTGACATTGAAAGTAAAACTTTCTCATCTTTGATTTCTCCAGACAGCAATAATTCAAAAGTTAACATATGGCCTTGAAGCAAAGCTGAAAAAACTATGTGGCCCTTAAAATACTTCTTGTACATCTAAATACACAAAACCAAGGGCTTGGCAGCTTGACCATTTATTAAGGTTTTTTTTAAGACTTCTAAAATAAGGAGACACCTATTAGATCATTATACTTGCGTTAACAGACTCTTAATAAGGTAAAATATATGGCCCCACAAAAGTGTGATAAGAATAATGTCTTTAAGGTTTGTGAGGCTGTTGACACCTATAATTGACTGTAATTGACATTTAAAAGAAAAACACGTTTTAAGACATTTATGTTTGCAAAAGTGTTGCCAGTCTATTTAAGATGTTAAACAAACAGACAAAAACAAACAAAAAACTCCAATCCTCCACTCACTATAGGCAGAGAATAAATAGAAAATGCCAAAGGGTCAAATGGAAAGATCCATAGACCAGAGCTTCTGCATTCACAATGTAAAACCAGGGTCTGATCAAGAAAATTGTCTATGTCAAGACTGGAAACACATGATAGTGTTTGCCTTGCAGGATTTCAGAATTCTAGGGGATCAGGGGCTCCATACGTCTTTCATTTCTCCTCTTTGCAAATGAGTGTTCTTTGCATTGACCCTGTTCCTGTTCCACGATCACACTGGGTATGTGGGTGGAGAAAAAACTTGTCTTTTAGTTAATAGGTCTCCATATAAAAATAATTGATTCTAGATCTGACAGAGATCATGAGATTTTCATCAACAATTAGTACAGCTTGGGAATTAAGTGAGTAAACTGTGTCTGTGGAAGGATCATAAATAACTCTACCTAAGGGAGGATACAGTAGCAGATTTAATCACTTTTTGCAATTCTTTACCCCTCTCTGGATCAATGTCTCACGCCTACTTACGTTGGCCTACTCACTATTAATTATAGAGTAAGGGGATCAAATATGCTTACATGAATGGGCTTTCTTTCACATACTATTACTTCTCCTTCAGCTAATATTAATATATGTCAAGTGGACTTTGGATAAACTTTCAGGAAGAAGACAAGTCCTACAGCCTGGTAGTCTCAAGAACTTCACAACTGAACCCAGCCTAAATGTGCTACCTGCAGACACATTCAGAACCATGAACATAGGAGCAGATGCTGATTGATATTTGCCTCTTTGCTTTGGAAAATATTTTATACACCATTATTGAAAAACAGCTAACTGATACTATTATGAGCTATAAAATTTATATTGCAGGCATAACTAGTTTAGAGAAAAATGAACTTTCTTGTCTTAAACTGATATAGAAAAAAAGAGGACATTTTAATTTATGTTAATAGGACCAAACATAACAATCAAAATGTTTTTCCCCCAGAACTGACCACTTGAAAAAGTTTCCTCCCTCTTGAGTTATTTCAGAAAATTAGCTTTAGGCCATGGATGGGAAGGAGAGCCCAGAAAATCCATATTTTCATAAATATAATTCACTTTTTGGTACTTTCAATATTAGACCTTTTTAAAGTAAAAGTTTAATAATGGAAGTATATAAAGTTTATAACATAAAATTTAGGAAATCAATTCATCTTAGTTTCTTGATTTCCTTAACCAATACTACAATTTGAAAGGATGAGAAATATTTTTTTGGTGTAATAGATTATTGTGGGAAGTTTCAGTTTTTAAAATTGGCTTTGTATTCTATTCATGTTCTTGACATTACCTCAGAAAGCACATCCTCCTCCTCCTCCTCCCCTTCCTCCTGTTCCTCATTATTATCAATTTCTCTTACAATTTTCTATAACTATATTACATGCTTTCTATATTCATGTACTCTGTACCAAAATGTGAGGGTGTTTACTTTTATGGTTTGGTAATTATCTAAACATAATGCAGGTATGCAATTGAAAATGGTATAACCTATAATGTAATTGTACTTTTATAATTGTACCAAGGGGTTGCTCTTTTAAAGCAAACACTATCAATATTATATAATTTATATAGGATTTTAATTCTATAATACTCTCGGTATAATTTTTCAAATTATAGTATTTGACCTATTTATCTCCAAATTTTAGGTATGATTTTAGTGTCATTTTAATGATAGTTCTGACTAATTTTAGAGAATTACAATTGTACAACATAGACTTGAATAGGTATATTCATAAGGCCTCAAAACTGCCTAGAAAAATAAATAAAAAATGACATTAAGAAAGATAAAATAAAAATAATAAAACATATTTTACTTTTTTGTCTTAAGAAGAAAAAACAGAACTGTGGGGTGCCTGGGGGGCCTAGTCATTTAAGCATTGGACCCTTGATTTTGGCTCAGGTCATGATCTCATGGTTCTTGAGTTCGAGCCCTGCGTTGGGCTCTGAGCTGACAGTACAGAGCCTGCTTGGGATTCTCTCTCTCCCTTCCTACCCTTCCCCACTTGCTCTTTCTCCCTCTCAAAATAAATAAATAAACTTAAAAACATAACGGAAAAATAATCTTTTAGCATACTCTCATTCTTTATTATGTTTTATTAAGTATATTAAGATTCCATTCATTGGATTTTAGTTGATGAAGCAACTGGGTTATTTAGCCTCTAGTGTCTTCCAGTCTGAAAATTGCTAATTCTATTCTCACAATGTACAGTAATATGTTCCTCTGTGTTCTGTATTTCCTATAACTTATAATAAGAACATTAGATTCACATTACATATTTTGTTAACACTGCTTCATAGGGGAGTTTATGATCTTTCATTAGTAAGGAAACTGGATAGATGCCATTGCTTTTTTCTAGTGTTAGTAGCCACTAATGGCTGATGCCAAGATTCATTAAAATGTCAGTAGTTGAAAAATAGTGATATTTTAATCTTACTCTACTTTTTATAAAGTGAAATATTTCAAAAATTGTTTTAATTATTTCATACTTGGTAACAATAATTAGGAAACAAAGGATAAATGATTCAGATTTTTATTTATTTTACCAGTTTAAAAAATGATGAGCTACTATCATTAGGTTTGTATCTGTTATGAACTCATAGATTTAAATAAGTTTGAAGTGTATTCATTTATTTATTATTTATTTATTTTGAGAGGGAGACAGAGAGAATGAGTGGGGGAAGGGCGGGGGGGGGGGAATCCCAAGCAGGCTCCATACTATCAGCATAGAACCTGATGCAGGGCTCACACTCACAAATGGTGAGATCATGACCTGAGCCAACATCAAGAGTCAGATTCTCAACTGACTGAGCAACCCAGGTGCCCCGAGTTTGAAGTGTTTTAATCAATTGCGACAATTATCCTCATGGTGCTCATATTGTCCTATTTTTGGCCAGTGGTAGTCTCTTCAAGTTGGATTCTCAAGTGTTTGGCACAATCCTAGTAGAATTTGTAGTATTTCATTTACTTTCTATCTCACTTAAAAATATATCACAAGTTCCTCTTATGTGTTTCTTAATTGTTGAAACTAAATGATGAATCCATGGAGTCATGGTACTATTCTATTTGTATATGTTTAATTTTTTCAGAACTGTTAAAAAAAGTGAACTAGAAGTAAAAGCTGGACATAATATTTGGAAACAATTATTGAAGAAGTTTGGCTTTTAAAAGTAGAGAGGCAATTTTGATTTAAGCTCTGACATATAAAGTGTTTACAAGTTTTTGCTCTCATTATTACAAGAAAAAGACAGACAAAGACAGACATTTGTCTGGATAGACAGACAAATGCAAAACGTCACAACTAAGATCATATCTGAACTGAAGCAGAACTCACTGGGGCCATAAACTGGTAGGTGAATTTAATAGTAATTTGATGGAATATTGGGAAGTGGGTATAAACTAGCCTGAGAGTGAGAAACTGGAAGCTCCAGTTTTGTGGGGAGAGACAACTTTCATAGTTTTTTTCCTCTAGGAAATTCTCATGGTGAAGAGCCAAAAAAGATCCTCTCATGATTTTGGCCAGGGGAGAGGACAGAAAAAATTGTGAAAAACACTCAGGAGTATTCTCCATATCAAAGGCCTACTACACAGGGACAAGACCACCAGAACCTTACCCCACCAAACATGGCATTTCTCCCACTCCAGATCACTTCCTGTCTCACCTAAGGGAGAAAATTTCCAAGACACACTTGTGAAAGTCAAAGCCTCTGGACATAGGCTCACTAAAAGACAGAGATTTAATCACAGAATTGTGAAATGCTTCCCATCCCCTACACCTAACAACTGTACCATAATACTAGTACAATAGCAGAAAATCACAGCTAAAAGAGCAGTAAGATGCACACACTCTATCTGATGAGGAGTTAAGGAGCCCCAAAGACAGCAGGGAAGACAAAACAAGATCAATAGAGGAATTTGAATCTTCTGGCACATACAGCTACAATATTATACCTGGCCCAACTTCCATAGAGATTAACATGAAACTTCACATTAGAGCCTATTCAAGTCAGGTGGTATTACCTGATAGATTATGTTAAGTTCCCAACAACATTTCAAGTCATGGTTAAGGGCAAAAAAAAAAAAAAAAAAAAAAAAAGTCCGAAGATACAAAGAAAGCATCAGAATCAGACACAAATGTAGGGGTATGGGAATTATCTGCCCAGGAATTTAAAACAACTATGATTAATATGTTAAGAGCTTTAATGGAAAAAGTAGACAACATATAAGAATAGAGAAGTAATATAAACAGAGATATGAAAACTCTAAAGAATCAAAAAGAAAATTTGGAAATTAAAAACACTGTAACAGAAATGAAGAATGTCTTTGGTGGGGTTATAATATTACTGAAAATGGATAAGAAAATAATCAGTGAGTTTAAAGATGAATAAACTTCCCAAACTAAAACTGAAAGAAAATAATAATGATGATGATGGTAATAATAATAATAAATCATCTAAGATTTGTAAGATAATGTCAAAAGCTATAACATGCATAATAGGAATGCAAGAAGACACAGAGGAACAAATGGAAGAAATACTGGAAGTAATAATGGCTGAGAATTTTCCAAAATAATGACAGAAACCGAACCACAGATTTTAGAATCTCAGAGAACATTGGGTAGGATAAGTTATAAAAAAGTTTCCACCAAGGCATATTATATACGAACTACAGAAAACCAAAGACAGTGAGATAATCTTGAAATAATTTGGAGGGGGGAAAAAACACAATTTATAATGGAACAAGGATAAAAATCTGAGAAAGCTGGTTGGCAGAAATTGTAAACACAGAGTGTGAAGTGAAATATTTAGTGTTAAAATTAAAAACAAAACAAAACCCTCACTAATCTAGAATTTCTTAACCAGGCAAAATATACGTCAAAAAAAAAGAGGGGTGACTTGGTGGCTCAGTCGGTTAACCAACTAACTCTTGGTTTCACCTCAGGTCATGATCTCATGGCTTTGTGGGTTCTAGCCCACATTGGGCTCTGTTCTGGCAACATGGAGTCTGCTTGGGATTCTCTCACTTCCTCTCTCTGCCTCTCCCCCACTTACACTGTCTCTATCTTTCTCAAAATTAATAAGTAAACTTAAAAAGAAACAAAAACAAAGGAGAAATACTCTTTCAGATGAACAAAAAATGAGGGAACGCATTGCCATCAGACATGCTCTGCAAGAAATGTCTTTAAATGTTCTTCAGTCAAGAAAGAAAATTATATTGGTTAGTGCCATAACATGAATACTCTCCTCCAAAATGGTATGTCTAAATCCTAACCCCCATTACATGTGAATGTGACCTTATTTGAAAATAGAATCTTGTTATTAAGTTAAGGATGTTGAGATGAGATCACCCTGGATTAAGTATGTGACCTATATCCAATGACTTGTGTCCTTATAAGCAAAAGGAGACAGAGACTGAAATGATGCATCTATAAGCCAAAGAAAACCAATAATTGCTGGCTTCTACTACATCCCAGGAGAGAGGCATTGGGCAGACTGTTCCCCCAAGCCTCTGGAAGGAATCAGTCCTGTTGACACCTTGATTTTGAATTTATGACCTCCAAAACTGTGAGAGAATATATTTCTGTGGTTTTTAAGCCACCAAGTTTGTGGTAATTTGTTATGGTTGTCCTAGGAAATTAATATACATTCTGGGACTGAAACGTAGATTGCTAGCATAGCAAATACCTACATATTTGGATATGGTTTTGAAATTGGACAAAGAATTTAGATGGACATGAAAGAAAAAGCCTCAACTTTCCTGAAGAGGTGATGGGGAGAAATGTGACCGTTCAAGGTGATTGGCGAGAGTTCAGAGGAAATGTGGAACATGTTATTAGAGACGGGGGAATGGCAGCACTTGTTAGTGTCATTAAGCTTGGCTGAATTTATTCTACTGTTGAGTGGAAAGCAGAATTTGTAATAAATAGATGCAATTAGCTGAGGAGATTGCCAAGCAAAATGTTAAAGAGGCAGCGTGATTTCTCCTTGCTGCTTATAGTAAAATATGAGAGGAATGAGATAAATTGCTAAGTAAAAAGGAACAAGCATTTGATGATTTGGGAAATTCTTAGTCTAAGCAGATTGCAAAGGAAGCTTAATTTAGAAAATTAACCTTGGAAAACCATGCTCTGGAGGGAGGGCCACGGTTGTGGCTGGCAAATCTTTTACTGAAAAGATTCGATGTGTGATGCATGGATCTAGCCAACCAACTCAGTAGAAGCCAGGATTAGAGATGACTTTACCCAGGAAAGACATGTAGAAAACTCTTTTCTAATGTTGTAGGTCTTCATAAATTACATGAGAGACAAATGAGGTACTCTGAAAATGTTATACCATCAGAAAAACTGCCAGAAAGTAACAGAGTCTTGACAAAGTGAAAGAAGGTTTTGGATTCCCAAATTTTGACACCTTCTCTGTGAAAGACACTGCTAAGAGAATGAAAATAACAAGCCACAAACTGATAGAAAATATTTTTAAAAACACGTATTTGATAAAGGACTTATCACCAAAATGTACAAAAAAAGTCTTAAAAGTCAAAAATAAGAAAACAAACAACCCATTATAATGGGAAAACTGTTAGGGGCACCTGGGTGGCTCAGTTGGTTAAGTGTCTGATTTTGGCTCAGGTCATGATCTCACAGTTCATGAGTTGGAGCCCTGCATTGGGCTCTCTGCTGTCAGTGCAAAGCCTGCTTTGGACCCTCTGTCTCTGTGTCCCTCTCTTTCTTCCCCTCCCTCACACATTCATTCTCTCTCTCTCTCTCTCTCTCTCATTCTCTCTCTCTCAAAAATAAATAAATATTAACAAAAATAACAGGAAAAATGTTAGAACAGACACCTCACCAAAAAACATATACATATGTCAAATATATATGAAATAGTAGTCGTCATTTTTCATTAGAGGATTTAAAATTAAAACAACAATAAAATACCACTAAATGTCCATAAAAAAGTCTAAGATAAAAACCAAACCAAACCAAATAAACAAAAGAACCTGGTGTGCCTGGGTGGCTTAGTTGGTTAAGTGTCTGACTCTTGAGTTCAGCTTGGGTCATGATTTCATGGTTCGTGGGATTGAGCCCCTTAGCTCCCTCAGCTTGGGATTCTCTCTCCTGCCCCTAACCTCCCCTCCACACCCAAATAAATAAATAAATAAATAAATAAATAAATAAATAAATAAATAAATAAATGGATGGATGAATGAATGAATGAATGAATAACCTGATAATACCAATTGCTGGGAAATATGCAGAACAACAGAAATGATCATTCATTGCTGGTGGAAGTGCAAAAAGATACAAACACTTTGGGAGACATTGGAGTAGCTTCTTAGGTAAAAATAGTTTTGCCATATGGTCTAGCAATCAAGCTCCGAGCTATTTATCCAATTATTTTGGCAACCTTAATATCCACACCAAAATCTGCACAGAAATGTTCATACCAACTTTATTCATAATTGGCCAAAACCAGAAGCAACCAACATGCCTTTCAGTAGGTGAATAAACTGCAGTACAGTGATACAATGGAATATTATTCAGTGATGAAAAGAAATGAGCTGTCAAGTCACATAATTACACATAAATGCACATTCTGAAGTGCAAAAAAGAAAATATGAAAATACTAAATATTGTATTGACCCAATTATATGACATGGTGGAAAGGGCAAAACTGTAGACATGGTAAAAGGATCCATGGTTACCAAGGTTGTAGGTAGAAGAGAATGATGAGTCAGTGATGTACAGGGGATTTTTAGGGCATTGGAACTATTCTGAATGGTATAGATACATAACATTATGCATTTTTCAAAACCTATGTAACTTTATAGTACAAATAGCCAAAAGAACTGATTTTAGTTTTTTGCAAATAGATAAGTTTTTTGCAAATAGATTGCAAATAGATTTTTTGCAAATAAGATAATTTTACTGGAAATGGTAAGATTTTGTATTTTTCAGACATGGTTTTAAAGAACATCAATATGCAGTTCCATTCTCTATGACTGAAAAAATGTGAATAATCTTTTATTTCTCTAGTATAGCTTTAATAAGTTTACTTGTTGCAAAAAGTAAGTAATATGACCTTTCCATATACTTTCTTTTCTCTGTAGCAGGTAATTTCTATAAAATAAAAATAAAAATAATCAGGATAAGTAAGTATTCACTATAGGCATCTGTTCATTTTTCATCATTACGGTACAAGTAAAGGATTTTATGAAGATTAGTCTTTGATTTTAATTTAAATGGATTTTACTGGTAAATTGGATTTTGCTATGCTTCATAAGGATATATTTCGTGTAGCAAACTGAATTGCCTACCTTTACAAATTGATATGAATCAAGAAAGAAACTTCATTTCATGCAAACTTTTTAATATCTAGGCAGAAATGTAAAATTTACTCTTGCAATCATCTGTGGTTCTACTGCATTAAGAATTCTATTTATCTAAGCAAGTGAAATAGCATGCATTTAGACATGCCCCTCTGTGCTTCTCTACAGTATTATATGTTAATATATTTAATCTATTCAACATCTTTGGATGTTTTAAACATAATCACATGCATTTAGTCTAGGGCTCAGGCATACTTTTACTACCTGTAATGAATTTGACTTATAAGCAGAGATCTATAAGCTTTTACCTAGTAACATACATAGACTTAGCATCATAAACATTGTTTTCTTGGAAATTTGCATTTTTTAACTCCAAAGGATTCTTTTTTTTTCCCCAAATTAAGTGTATACAGTACTCTAAACACTTATTTTTTTCTGGATTTTTAAGTCACCATTTTATTATAAAATCTCTAGCTGTTTCTCCACTTAAGTCGCAATTAGTTATTAGAAATATTTCTACATTGGTTACAATTAATATAGTGTTAAATTAATTAGACATAAAAGTACATAATCTTTTTTTTAAGTTTTTATTTAAATTTTTTTAAACTTAAAAATTTTGTTTTATTTAAATTCCAGTTAGTTAGCATAAAGTGTAATACTAGTTTCAGGTGTACAATTTAGTGATTCAACACTTATATACAACACCCGGTATGACAAAAAGCGAACTCCATAATCTCTATTACCTAAAAGTATATAATCTTGATTTACAAATGAAAGTGACACAGAAATACTGTCAATATTACACGTATCAAATAATTATCATTCAACTCTCCTATAGTATCTGCTCATTGTAAAATGATTCTAATTATTCCTCTCTCCACTCCCTGTCCAATAAGTGCCAGTGAAATCAGAGCAACCATTTACACATTGCTAGTGTCACATACTATTTGTTTGCCAACAATTTGTCTTTTTTTAAAAAGTTTATTTATTTTTGAAGGAAAGAGAGACAGAGCATGAGCAGGGGAGGGGCAAAGAGAGAGGGAGACATAGAATCCAAAGCAGGTAGGTTCCAGGCTTGAGCTGTCAGTACAGAGCCTGAGGCGGGGCTCAAACTCACAAACCATAAGATCATGACCTGAGCCAAAGTCCGTCGTCTAACCAACTGAGCCACCCAGGCGCCCCAACAAATTGTCTTTTTGATGCATTAAAACCAAATTTTGTTGAGCCACAATATGCTGAATTAACACAAGCCTCTTCACTAGTCTCAGGGATGGGTTACTATTTGTCTAAATCAAGTATGATAATTCTATGTCTTCTACTAGTTATGGATTAGGAAATTGTGACTTGATTCCGATCAATGATTTATAAGAAGTCTGATGATGAGTAGAATTCTGAGAAGTCTAATTCTTGATTCAAAAAAAAAAAAGTACAAGACAGAATATGAGAATACTTTGCCTTTTCTTCTTCTTGCCTTAAATGTAATAAAGCTTTGGAAGCCATCTTTAGCCCATGAGGTTAAAAAAACTAAAGACAAAGGCTAACAAAATTTATTAGAAAGATTTAGTAAGAGTCTTAGTATTAACCAATGAATTATCAAATGCATCAAATGCATCAAAACTGAAAATATTTACATGTAGATTCCCTGTTAGGTGAAATAATGAATTGTCTGTATTGTTTAATGTTTTGTTCCAATAATGTACATTTATCCTAATTCATATAGTTTATTTTACTGTTTCAAAGTTTGGATTCCAAATAAGTAAACATAATTAACAATGACTATTATTGTGGGTAATAATAAAAATAATAGGTAACATTTATTATACAATTGTTATGGTTTTATGTCCTATTGCATAAGTTATCATATCCTATAATTATCACAATAATCTTATAACATATATAACTTTATTATATCTACTTTATGGATGAGAAAAAGGAGGCACAGAGAAGTAGAGAAAGTTTCACTGGAAACTGAGGACTAGTTAGACTGGAAATTGTGAATTCACATCAACACTATCTTACCTAATGCTCCAGCTCCTTGCTATTACTAATGAGATGCCATCAAAGAATGCTTAGGTAGGGACAGACAGGCTTGCGATTACATCACGTAATACACAATTTGTATCAAAACAAAAGACGAAAGGATCAAAAAAACATATTTTTAAAATAAAAAAATACAAAGTAAGGCTGGAAAGTTGCACTTTGTTACAAATTGTCTACTACTATCATCCCTTGCAACTTATATACTGGATACTCCACCTCAGTTATAGGATAAGCATAGATTTTTTTAATAAAATGATTTAACGTGGCTTTTTCTTTGTGTGTGTGTTTATGTAACTTGTTGTTGTTGTTGTTGTTTATGTAACTTATATTTTTATTCCCATACTACTTCCCTGAGAGAGTGATAAAATATGTGTATTTTTTATTCCACTCATGAAACATATTAGTAGGCATTAGAAAATCTTAGAAATGTTACTTACTGCAATACTTAAATAAACTTGAATTTGTGATTCAACATAACTCTGGGACACATTCTTTCAAGAAACATGCCACAATAATGACATATTATATTTAAATTTTTTAATTAGAAGAAATGTCTACCATTAGTTAAGGAACGTGTAAACCTAAAACACCAAGCCAGATTTTCTGACTTGAGCTTCACAAAAGGTGGGTAAAATAAGAATTTATTTATTTATTTATTTACCCATAGGGTAAAGTATTATTTACCAAAATATCAAATTATAGGAAAGAAAACATGTGGGCAACTTTTATTATCCTTGAAAAAGTACAGAGTATCAAGTACAGTTCATCTATAAGAGCAAATTTATCTTATATAAATTTGCTATAATTTGTAACTTTGAGCTTTTGAGCTGGTGATCTTGCATCTTATCATGTAATAAACAACCTTCATTGTCTTTTCCCATTTCTCCTAGGAGAATTTGCACATCTTTCTCTTTATGATTCTGCCCCATCTAGGGTAATCACATGTTGGTATTATGACAATAAATATACACATATACACACACACATATACATATATAATGAGTATATGCACATGTATGTATGCATGTGTATATTTACCCCATATATATACATATATGTGTTTATTCACAAATTAGAAGATACTACATACTATTAATATGTACTTACCTTGAAATATATGTTTTACATGTTTCATGATATATATATATATATGGAATGTATTAGTCGTAGTAAATCATGAAACATACAAAACATTTAAAACATATGAAACATTTCAAAGTACATATTAATAGTATGTAGTATCTTCTAATTTGTGAATTGAACATTAATAAACAGTAATTCTTATATTGATCATGAGATTGAGTTGTTTTAATTCATATTTCTGTTTCCACATATATTAAAAATACACTTTTTTTACTAACTCCATCCAAATTAATTATATATTTGATGTTTTTACCTTTATAATTACTCTGCCACAATAGTTATTCACTGGAAAGAAATTACGAGGTATTTATCAAAGTGTTTGTATATCATACATAGCATTTTCTTTATATAGAACATTGTCATTTAAGGAGCTTGGCTTGATAATATGAGAGCTCAAACAAACAAACAAAAAGGTTGGGGAAGTGCCTAAGGTTTTTGGGACCACACAGAATTGCATTTATGGTTAACAAAAAATATTTTCAGGCTGTTGCTTAGCAACCTACACGCAAGGAAAAATTTGCATCAGTGCTTAAAGAATAAGGGCTTAAGATATTAAATTCTTTAACTATTTGGTATTATTGCCCTTCAAAGTTCTCCAACAATATAAACTTGGTTCACTTTCTAATTTCATTTGTAGCTATCAGTTTACTTATTAACTTTTACATGAAAACACAATGAAAAAAATAATAAAACCTTGGAGAAAAAAAATGGAGGGGTGAGGTAGAGAGGGAGGAAGGGCACAGTCATTTCATTACCACTTAGGGAAAACAAACTAACCATAATCACTGTAAAGGCACTATTCCCCCTCTTTTTCCGGGACTATTTTATGGTAAACAATAATACATTCTTGTGAAAATACCACCTTAGTGAGTTTCATATAGGATAGTTCAAAATGAACAGTTAAAAACAGATACCTAAAACCAACACTTCTACGTGTATGCCATGAAGAACAGTGGTAGCATATTTAGAGTCTAACAAGAAATCATTTTCATTTTCATTTTGCTTTTGAGGTTTAAAAAAAATCACAGGATCCTAACCAAGTATAACAGACAATAATAATATTAGAAAATTATGATAGTTTATTCACTAAAACTAGCAGAAGCAGATGATTTCTTTACATAAAAATAAGATTAGTATATTCCACTTCCTCTCGTTATCCCTATTGCTGTTAGTGACACTACTATGATGTTGGATGTCTAAATTAGAAATCAGTTCATTGTTAAATCCACACTATGTGCCCCTGCTGACCAAATGTCATGGGCATCTACCTCTTGCTTAATTCTATTATCTATTTTTTTCTCAAATCCACACCATGCTTTTTCATATTCACTGTACCTCTCTCAGTGTATTCATCCCTAATCCTTAGAATGAGTTCTAGTCTTTGCTTTAAAAGTGTAGACATTGCTGTGTGCTCTTCCTGCATCAGTCATCATATCACTGCCTTTCTTAAAATCTAGTAAACACTTCCTATTCCTTGAAAAGTCAGAAACTTTCACATGACATAACACATGATCGCAAGAGTAACATCTGCTTACCTTAGCTGCATATTCATTCAGTAATTTCTTCCACGTTACATGCTATACTCAAACATTGAGTTATCCATTTCCAAATGCAGTGTTTTCTTTCCTTCCTTCCTTCCTTCCTTCCTTCCTCCCTCCCTCCCTCCCTCGCTCCCTCCCTTCTTTCCTCTCCATTACTTTAAACTTATATTCCCTATGCAAAGAATTCCTTTCTCTTCCTTATTTGGCAAACAATGAATTCTTGATTCTCAAATTAACCACTGTTCCTCTCAACAACCTCTATTTAACTCTCCTTCCCAGTAGATTTGGATTCTTTCCTCATTGGTGTTAGCACTCTAGCTGATACATACTTCTGATACTATACCATATTATTGTTGTTTCCAGGTCAGAGCTCTTAAATGATTACCAAGCATTCTTTTTCTCCAACATTTTTTTTTCCCCCAGCAGGGCCACCTATACCAATATCTTTCAGGTTCTGGAGGCTGATGTGTAAACATTCAATTGCCCAATAATGCAATGTTGAAAAATGAATTAATTCATCTACTAAATTAATGATTAAATTGGTAACAATTTAAAGAAAAAAACTCCTTAGGGATATTTCATTTCTAAAACACTTGACATTTGTTTTTCAGTGAAAAAGATGAGTTGAATGAGATATCTTGAATCAAAGCCATGATTTTCATTTACCTTCTTTACTCAACAAATATTTATTGGCTATAAATTATATACCCTACACATAACCAAAATGATTTCTATCATATTTACAATCCCATAGGCAATGGTTTATGATAGAGAAGAGATGGGTTATTATTAGCCATCTTGAACTTGTTTATGAGAATGAAAAGAGAGCCACTTCCACTAGATTTACAGAGTTGAAGCATGCCGCAAGGAAAATTTGCAACCTAATATTTGCAACCTAAATGGCTAGAGAATGGGCAAGTCAGGGTAAAATGCAAAAAGGTGTGGTAAATCTTTCAAGGAAAGGAAATGGTAGGGACAGAGCTTTGGAGGTGAAAGAGATAATGATACTTTGAGGAAAATTGAAGGTAACTAATAATATGTAGTTAGGTTTTTCTCATCACAAGAAGCCACAGATCCAGGTTAATTTAAAAATAAGAGTTTGTCGGGGCGCCTGGGTGGCGCAGTCGGTTAAGCGTCCGACTTCAGCCAGGTCACGATCTCGCAGTCCGTGAGTTCAAGCCCCGCGTCGGGCTCTGGGCTGATGGCTCAGAGCCTGGAGCCTGTTTCCGATTCTGTGTCTCCCTCTCTCTCTGCCCCTCCCCCGTTCATGCTCTGTCTCTCTCTGTCCCGAAAATAAAAAAAAAAAAAAAAAAAAATAAGAGTTTGTTGTAAGAATACATCCAGTAGCAAAGAAATAGTAATTCATTCATTGTGTTTATTGACAACTAATAATGCAACAGGCACTGTGCTAAGATCCAGGGATATAATGTTATCTACAACAGCAATTAAACTTAAGTTTATGGATTTCTATTCTAGTGTGAGAGAGTTATATATCTTATAGTCCCACACATAGTTAACAATGGTGTGACAGAAAAGGGTGTGGTATAATTAGCACATATGATGAAGGAAACTAAACATAAACTCATTTAGCAGTTGAAAATTCAGGCTTCATGGAGACCTGGAATTCATTCAGAATTCAAGAACAACCCTACCAGCCCAATCAATGCTGTGCTGAAAATCTAGAATGTGAGGCATTGAGAGAATGAGTAACTGAGCTTAGGGCCAGAGGTAATAAGTTTGAATTACTTGTGGGGACATACAACAATACACCACAATGAGATCTTACCTGAAATATTATTTTTCATCAAGACTTAGATGGCACATAAGAATATGGGAATGGATGAAGATAGAGGCAAAATAAAACCTTGATATGTGTGTGTATATATTATATATACATCAGTATATAATATTCACTGACTTCCGTTGTTTTTGTTGAAAAATCATTTGTCACTATTTTTGTTATTCTTTTGAAGAGACATTTTTCTCTTTCTCCCCCTGTTGCCACTTTTAAAATTGTTTAGTTTCTATGTTTTTCTTTATAGTTTTACTTAAGGTGCTGTAGTGTCCTCTTCTTCATATTTAATTACCTTGTTAAAGTCACAATCCTCTTTGAATCCACAAATTAGCATTTTAATTTTTTTAACAGAGCCATTAGCTTTTTAAATACTACTGCCACAATTCTGTGAAACTTCCCATCTTATGGGGCCTCAATGACATGGGTTAGATATATTCGTTTATATATTTTTCTATCATTTTTTCCTCTACATGCTTTAATTTGGATATTTTCTATTAATATGACTTACAGATTTCTATTCTTACCTGGGTTTATTCTTCTGTTTAAAGCCATGTTAAGGTTTTGATTTCATTCATTGTGTTTTTCAGATCTCAAATATTCATTTGATCCCTTAAGATTCTAGTAAACTTTGGGTATCATCTATTTTACACATTTTCTTTCTATTTTCTTGGACAGTGAACCTCTTTTTAAAAATTTCCTGGCAGGAAATGTCAATGTCTAAATACATTGGGTCTGTTTCCATGGTCTCTTTCTTCATATTGTGTCATGCTCAGTGATTTTCCCAAACTAGCTCATACTCACCTGGGAAAACAGATAGTGAGAATTTCTTCCTCATTCTGCATTTAGTAACTTTGCATTGATTGTATTAAATACTCACGGTAGGATGTTTAAACCACAGAAATCAGCAAAAGCTGAAAATTGAGACTCCTTCAATGCCTAAGGCCATTGCATATGGTCCCATATTTTACTTTTCCTAGTAATTCTTTTATTGAATGTCAAACATAGTCTGTAAAATATTTTCCTTTATATGCCCTCCTAGGCAGATATAATGATGGTAACTTTAATCCTATCAGATTTCTAAGTAGATGGTGGATTGAAATTTTGGTAAGGTTCTGTCTACCTATGGTTACCCAGCTCCTCAAGTATAGCCCTCCAGAATCTTCAGCTGAAAGATCTTTGCCTGAATTCTCAACTTTCTCATCTCAGCAAAACTTATACTGTGGAGAGTGTATTAACAATCAACAAATTTCTTTTCTAATATTTCCTGATACCTGCTTTTGTTTTATTTAAAAAAAGAAGCCTGGTTATCTATATGTAATTATTAAATAAAAATACTAATTTTCATTGCATGTAAAACTCATGGAGAAAAAAACACTGTAAAATGAAAAAGGATAGCTGAACTTAGGATAAGTGTTTCTTCTTAGCAATACATTGTAATGTTTGAATGCGTCCTCTAGTTTTAAGAAAACATAAAACATTAATGATAGAAGTAATTTTTTTAAATGTTTATTTATTTTTGAGAGAGAGAGAGAGAGAAAGTGTGAGCAGGGGAGGGGCAGAGAGAGAGGGAGACATAGAATCCAAAGCAGGCTCCAGGCTCTGAGCTGTCAGCACAGAGCCCGACGCGGGGCTCGAACCCACGAGCTGTGAGATCATGACCTGAGCTGAAGTCGGACACCCAACCGACTGAGCCACCAGGTGCCCATAGAAGTATTTTTTTTAATTGCATGCTTTAATTATAGACGGAGCTTATTGGCTTTTTCCTACAATGCATTATTGCACTTAACACTTCTTTGTAACCATTCTGATTCTCTCCCCATTCTTGTATACACACACACACACACACACATACATCTATAATAATTTTCATTTTTAAATTACCGTGTTTATAACAAAAGAGTTCATTTCTTTAGTAAGACTAAAATCATATCTCATTCATAGAAGACAATCTGTTCATTTATGCTCAAATAATATAAGCCAAAATGCAACTGATAATGTTTTTTCACTAAAAATTATTTTGGATAGATGTTAGGTAGAAGGAATCTAAATGTATGATGGCATTTATATAATAACTTTAATTGTTAAAGTCTTAAAATCTTTGGTGGAAAGGGTCGGCTTACATTTCAATCATTTATTATCCATTTTTTAGAGCAATTTCAAAGTAGTTTCAAAGAAGCATAAATTACATAAAGTTACTTCTTGAGAAAACTCTCAATCTCAAATTTTGTGTTTAGGATATTATACAGTAGTTACTTAATAACATCATAAATATCAAATTTCTGAGTGATAGTATTAGAAATTCTACATTGTTGCTATATGATCAAACAATCCATTATAAATATCATCATTAATCAACATTTGAATGAGCACAAAGTGTCCTTAAAATATTTTGATCTTATATAGTTATGTAATTTTAATGAAATCGAATATTTAAAAAGAGCATTTAAAATGTTTTAGTTTGAGGGGCGCCTGGGTGGCGCAGTCGGTTAAGCGTCCGACTTCAGCCAGGTCACGATCTCGCGGTCCGTGAGTTCGAGCCCCGCGTCAGGCTCTGGGCTGATGGCTCAGAGCCCGGAGCCTGTTTCCGATTCTGTGTCTCCCTCTCTCTCTGCCCCTCCCCCGTTCATGCTCTGTCTCTCTCTGTTCCAAAAATAAATAAACGTTAAAATGTTTTAGTCTGAGAGTAGCATGCTTTTTCTGTGATTATGTAGATTTTTTATAACAAAAAAAAATAGAAAAAAGTACTCCATGGAAATAGCAATTGGGATATAAAATGACTCACTAAATAAAGAGTTGTTTTTCCCTAGAAGCACATAATGTCAACTTAATAATGTATCAAATAATTTTCTTCCCTTCAGTTGATAACAAAACAAAAATATATTTAGTTACAAAGAAGCAGAGCTGCATACTTCTAAACATATAATTTGCCTGTTGGACAAAACAAAAAAGAAAAGAAAAAAGAAAAAAAAATAATTAGTTTTAAATTTTCAACCAAAAATTGCAGGTATTGAAATAAATTCCCTCAGATATTGAATAATTCCCTCAGATATTGAAATAAAATAAGTTGCTCATCCCGTCAGGAGCAAAGAGTAACTTACTCATCTGTATAACCTTTAAGTGACTACTAAGCAGTGTGTCTTACACACAGTTTCTTAGAAAAAAATTCCAACATCCGCTTCTGTATTTTGATATTTCTATTTCTCATAATGTTTTTTTCTTAAATGCAATCTCTTATTTTTATTTTTATGTAACAGTTGCAGCAAATCTGCTTAATTTAATTTTAATTAAATTATGTACTATAAATTAATAAATATAATTTTATTCTACTAGTCAGTTAGTCTTGAAAAATACTTTTGAATGAGTTATAATCAACAGTTATGGGCTATATAGAAAAAAAAGAAGACATTTATAATTCAAAACACACAAAAGTTTAGTAGAGAAATTGAGTCTATAAATTAATGTATTCTTCAATGTCTTTAAAAAGTTGTATTTCCACAGTTTTTCATGACTATATGTAACAAATGACTATTGTGTATGCCTGAATTAAAACCCCTTATAGTTTATGAAGTTATTATTCTCTAGAGAGTAGTCAGGCATTATACTTTTCCAAACATTTTTCAAAGTTTAGACCTTCACCCATTTAGCCCATCCCCCACCCTAAAAGGGTGATGGGCATTAAGGAGGGCACTTGTGATGAGCACTGGGTGTTATATGTAAATGATGAATCATTAAATTCTATACCTGAAACCAATTTTACCATATATATTAACTAACTAGAATTTGAATAAAATTCTGAAATAAAAGTAAATAAATAGGGGTACCTGGGTGGCTCAGTCAGTTAAGCATCAGACTTCGGCTCATCGTGCAGTTGGTAAGTTCAAGCCTTTCATCAGTCTCTGCACTGGGGGTGTGGAGCCTACTTGTGATTCTCTCTTTTCATTTCTCATAAAAAGTATTTATGTACTTTCTCTCTCTCAAAATAAACTTTTTTATGAATGAATGAATGAATGAATGAATGAATAAATAAAAGTGTAGACTTCAAATTAGTTGAATGCTATACTAGTTCATCTATGGACCTATTGATGCAGTGTCCATCATTACTTGCTTAAAGAAAAGATAAACAAAACAACAACAAAAACAAGAGATCACACTAATGTCTTGGTGTAAATTCTTTTTATCTCACTCCCTACAGTTTTTTTTTCATAGTCAGCATGCAACATTATAAAAAATACCAAAGAAGAAGGAAAAGAAGAAGAATCAGAATAATCAGAATCAGAATCAGAATTCTGGTTGGAATTAGAAAAAGAATTTGAAGCAGATGCAGCAGCAACTCAGGAAATAAACAGCTAATGGAAGCAAAGCCTGGAATGATAATGATACTGGAACTAACAACTCAAAATTAAAATAACTATAAATAACATCTTAAAAGATCTAGGAAACAGGTAAAGACCATGCCTTGAAAAATGGTAAATTTAGTAGGCATTTAAACCTAAAGAGTATAAAGAAAATGCTACAAGTGAAACAACAAATTAGAGATGAGAATTTCCTTTGAAAGTTGTATCACAATAATAGTATGTCCTTAACATACTCCCTGTAGAGTATTTCCATAGCACAGAGCAAGAAGGTGAAACCAAGGTAGAGTTGAGTGGTTTCTATGAGTGGAGGAGACAGAGTTGAGATTCCTGGGAGGCCAAAGTAGCTAGAGCATGCAGGACAACATACCAGAGAGAAGAGTACCACAAAGAGAGAGAGAGAGTTCTGGAGATCTTTGCAAGGTCAATCTTATACTCACAGGTAAGTAAAGAACAGCAACATGTATGAAAAAACTACACAAGGCTTGGGGGGAATGTGAACATAAGTAACAGTCAATGGATTTTCCAAAGGGTCACGAATAGCTTATTTCCATACTGAAAAAGCCATAACAAAAAAGTCCCTCAATTTATAGGATCAGGGATATTATACTCCGGAGGTACTCAACAATAGGACAAATTAGTCCTAAAATAAAGTTTCTCTGGTCAAACAGAAATAAAAGCATAGATCCACACCATATGCAAAAATTAATTCAAAACGGATCATAAACCTAAGTGTAACACAATGCGAGTTTATGAAAGCACAGATAATCTATATAAAGAGATAACAATTACTATTTGCCCTTGCCCCCACAGGGAATATATCCTGAGCAATATTTTCTTTAACCATATGCTTAAAATAACCCCAGAGAGTAAGGTGTTCATACTAAAGAACAATTTGGTAATAAATTGGGAATGAGGGACCTGATATTTGATTCTAGAATAGCCTACCTTTATCCAAACAATACTTTGTATCATGCAAAGGAATGAATACGGTATATTTCCATCTGATAATCCTTAAAAAGTAGGCTTTATCTCTGGGCATATTTTAGAGATAGTAAATGTTTTGTCCTAAGACCTGAGGATTTTGTTTTCTTTTTTCCTTTGAGGAATCTTCATTCTTCATATATTTTTGTTGTTGTTGTTTACAAAACGGTTAAGATGTTGAGGGCCAAACTGGAGTGAAAGCCTATAAGAAATGGGTCAAGATAGCTTCCCAACCTGATCCTACTTCCAGCCACAAATTAGCAATCCCTATTAGTCTCTGTGATTCGTATACAGTCACCATTTCAGGCAACCACAGCGGAGTGTGAGACCAGGGTTCAGTGTGATAAAGTTAATACATTGGTTTAGTCCTATGTTGGTACATTTGGCTCCTTCAGGGACCTAGCAGAACACCTACACAAAGCAGATGAGTTTACTTCACATCATATCCATGATTCCTTTTTGACCAGATGTGGCTGAACAAAATTATTTTATATGCATTAAATCTTAGTTTAACTTCTAGCCAATAATTTGTTTTTCATGAAAATTAGTGATTTCATTTTCTTCCTCCCTTTACTAACAGTTTCACCCATGACCGTTTGCTACAGACATGGCATAGTTATTTTAGTGTAGTTAAAATTCAAGAGTTTTGCATAAAGTAAGAGTGAGTCTTTATAAAACATTTAGCTCATTTTTGAATATGCCAAATGAATATTAGTTTTTTCTACCAAGACACTAAAATAAAGTATTAAAACTCAACATTTACTTGACTGCATTTTCTAATCATTATTTCCTACACAATATTCTAAAGTGCTACCCTCCTCAGTGAAGATGTGATATAGCTAAGTCCAGAGTGGATAACTCTTTCAGAGCAATCGAACTCCTAATTACATACCTTAACTGTGCTCTAATGGACCCAATAGTCTTTTCAGCATTTTAAAAATAAAGTTTTCCTACACCAGTTCTATTTTCATGGAAGTCTTTTAAAACAGAGTCAATGGCATGCTATATATTCTTTACAGTGAAAAAGAGGAGGTGACTTTTTATAAAAACTAAATAAGTTGCATACTCCTGTTTGATATGACATTTGCCCATGTACCATCTTAGAGTAGACAAATCTACTTTTTGCCTCCATTTTTACTTCAACCTAGAAGCCAATATTTCTAATTGAATTAACTTGCTTTTCAATAAGATTGTTGATGCAACTGAGTAATTATGGTAAGTTACTTCATTGTTATTCTTCTCAGCTCTGCACACAGAACACTGATTGAGTTAAAACTCCTATTTACATATTACAATCAGTGGTTAACTAAACTGTCATATTTTTAATTTGAGGGAACATTAATTATGAAACATAGAAAATTCATCTCAGTGATAAGCCTAGAGAAACCATACATTTCAGTATATTTATATGCAGATAGAGGATACACACACATACACACACACAGATATATCTGTGTGTGTATATGTATGTACATACACATGTATATGTATGTGTGTGTGTGTGATTCATCTGTGTGTGTATGTATATATATATATATATATATATATATATATATATATGTGTGTGTGTGTGTGTGTGTGTGTATATGTATATACACACACACACACACATACACACATAATTTTGTTTTTTCTTCCTAGCAGTAGTTGAGTTGTTTAGGTAAGGAGGCAGAGTGTTTTCTATTTTTATGGTGTCAACAGTATATTTGGAAGAGTTACTTCAGTAGTGAATACTTATCAACAAATCTTACAAACCAAAATACAAGTTAGTTTTCCAAATTTTAATGTACTTACTCTTGCCTTCAAAACAATACATCACCCTCAGTGAAAGTACTGTGGTTCTGATTATAACATTAATACAACTGATACAATAGTATCATTTGGCACTCATCTGTAACAAGTTCCTAAACTGAGCTTTGATCCTATTATGATTCACAACCTTTGTTGGGTCTTTAACGCTCTTTTCTCATCAACCAACCATATATATTTCATTATTAAACACATGGCTCCCAGGATGCAATAAATAATTCAACCTGAATTGGAAATTTTCTATGTTCTATTCATTGTGACATACGCTGAAGACTCAGAGAGGAATAGGACATAGTCTCTACACTCAGAGAACATGTCATAAAGTCATGTTCACACAGATAAATAAACAAATGACAGTTAAGTACAATAAATGTAAAGCGGGAAAAGCATACAGAGATTGCACAAAGAGTGAGTGATTATTGCTACGTGGGGGAGTCAGGGGAGACTTTGCACAGGAAGTGATATGTGATTTGGGAGTAAAGAATAAATAAACTATTCATCAAGTAGATAAAAGGGCATTTTAAATAATGAAACTTAGATACTCAAAATAGGGATTTGCTATCCTTCTCTAAACAAAATTCAACTGTGTTTCTTAACAGAGTCCATGCTAATGTCACCAGTGGGTTATTTGAACATTTATTCAGGTTTATTTGACCCCTCTTCAAAATGCCCTTGTGGGCTGTGTTTTGTGGTAGCTGTCAGTAAGTTCATAAACATTCAGATTTTACATCTGAATACATGGTAGGATTGTTCTTTCTTGCCTCTTTATTTATTTTTATTATTGAAGTACATTTGACATATAGTGTTATATTAGCTTCAGGTATACAACATACTGATTTGACAATTCTATATATTATGCAATTCTCACCATGATAAGTATAGTTACCATCTGTCACCATACAATGTTATTACATTATTGACTATACTCCCTATGCTGTACTTTTCATCACTGTGACTTATTTATTTTATAACTGAAATTTGTACTTCTTAATCCCCTTCACACATTTCATATATCCCCTTACCCCTTGCCTCATCTAAGGGTAGTTCTAAACAAGTAACTTTCTTTGATTAAGGAAAGTGGCATGTGTTATATCCAGGCAAATGCTTTTGAGATCTAATGTATTATTTGATTCATCTGTTCTACCTGTCATGGTGATTACGGACACACATATTAAGAAGGAGTCTGTGTGAGCCTGGGTCTTTGAGTGGCAATTCTAAGACGATCCCAACCCACTCCTTGAAGGGCACTCAATGTGAGGGAATATTAAACAGTTAGTCTTAAATATCAGTAAGTTTGGGGGTTGTTCATAACCACAGCATATCCTAGCCCATCCTGCCTGATGATGCTTTCAAACACTTTAATATTAAGGCTGTGGTACCAAAATGAAGTGCTCAAATGAGAAAGAAATTGCTTCTAGATATAATATGCATGCTACTGTATAGTATATCACCATATTGTATATCTCACTGATTCTCCTCAGAGCAGATAATGATTCTCTTCATAGCTCATCTACCTATCCCTGAGTATGCATACACATTATTGATCTTCCTCCTTTTGCATGCTTTCTTGTCATTCTGCATTGTGTCCCCCATACCACGTATTTTAATTTGTAACTGTGAAACTACTATTGGGATCATTTCATGATTATTTGCTTCCTACATATATTGTGATCCCAAATAGATAATGCCATGTCAGTACACTGTGGTGAATAGCAAAGACACTGGATCTGGGTGAGTATTTAAATATTTATTTATTTATTTATTTATTTATTTATTTATTTATTTGAGAGAGACAGAGAGAGAGAGAGAGAGAGAGAGAGAGAGAGAGAGAGTGCCCAGGAGAGGGGCAGAGAGAGAGAGAGAATCTTAAACAGCCTCCATGCTCACCAAGAGCCTGATGCAGGGCTTGATCCCACAACCCTGAGATCATGACCTGAGCCAAAGTCGAGAGTTGGATGTTCAACCAACTGAGCCATAAAGGTGCCACTAGGGTGAACATTTTAAAAATAAGTGAAAGTAGAGGTGCCTGGGTGGCTTAGTCTGTTAAGTGACTGACTCTTGGTTTTGGTTCAGGTCATGATCTCAAGGTCATGGGATTGAGCCCCGCATCAGGCTCTGTGCGGACAGCACCAGAGCCTCTTTCCCCTTCTCTCTGCCCCTCCCCGATGTGTGTTCTAAATAAATAAATAAATAAATAAATAAACAAACAAACAAACAAACAGACATTTTTAATAGTGAAAGCTAAATAAATAAGTGAATGAATGCATAAATGACTGAGTATATTAAGTGTATCTTTGTTGTCTTTACTGCCCTCCTAAGGCCTTAGACAAGGGGAAAGAAAACTATACTAAACTGTTATGTTAGGTTTTACTAACAAGAATTTAAAATTATTACCAGTAATTATCAATTTATAATAAGTAAAGGGGGCTATTTACAATGCTATAATGTAATTTTCTAATCTATAAGATTATAAATCTGTATAGACTTGTGATTTATCAGTGGTGACAGAAAGTCAGTGACATTGATTTTAGTTTCATAATAATGAAGATTTTCTTCTTTTAGAATGCAGTTTCCATAATTTTTGTAAAGACTCAAAATTAACTGTAGCCATTTGAATGCTGCAATATCTTGAGCAAATATTTAACCCTTTGGGAACTCAGTGTCCTAATCTCTAAAAAAACACCTATAGTATCTGCCATACAGAGCTGTTATGAGAACTAAAGGAAGTACTATATGTAAGATAAGATGAATTCCTGCATATGGTATACCCACATACATGTGTACACATATTATACACGATGAACACTGTATCTGTACATACACATTTGGTCTGATTTTGATTATGTTGACAATGATGGGATGTGCATACAGAATCAAGTCACTAAATGTGGAATTTTTTACAAGTTTTAGAATTCTAATTATTCTTCGCACATATTTTAAATCTTTGGGAATAGTCATGTATTTACATGAAATGTCTACGACTGAAGAATTTTATGATATAGTGATGAAACTACAACCATTATGGTTAGCGTCTTAATTGTGGAACATTTTAACTTTTTTTATATTTATATATCTATGATATTATTTTTGAGTCATATTTTTAAAAATCTTCTAGGTTATGTAATTACTATCATTAAGGCTACATTTTAAATAATTAATACAGGAAAAGAGAGAAAGATGAGATCATTTATTGTTTGCTGATTTTTACCCTATTTTCAGAATTGTAAAGAGAGATAAAAACTAATATTTATAAAGAATCTGCTTTGTGTCAGAATTTTCAGGAATTTAATATATAGGCATATACAATATGTAACAGGGGTGCCTGGGTGTCTCAGTGAGTTAAGTGTCTGACTTCAGCTCAGGTCATGATCTCACAGTTTGTGGGTTCAAGACCCACTTCAGGCTCTGTGCTTACAGCTCAGAGCCTGGAACCTGCTTTGGATTCTCTGTTTCCCTCTTTCTCTGGCCCTCCCCCACTCACATTCTGTCTCTCTCTCTCTGAAAAATAAACAGTAAAAAAATTTACATTTGTAACAAATAATTTATACATAGATAATGTGTAATGTACACATATAACTTCACTTCCATATGCTCCCTACTAATTTTTTAGAGAAAAGGAAAGTTAAGAACTTGAACAATTTGTCAAAATCATCAACTAGAAAAATTGTTTAAAGTTTAGAAAGGAAACAGATTTATAATACTAATATGGTAAAATCCAAACTTTAAGACTTTATGTAATTCAAATGCATTTTAATTCAATGTAATTCAAAATTCTAAGAGCAAATTAAGTACAGTGTCTAGATGTATACAGATCCATTCTTAAACTTTAGCTCTTTTATTTCACTGATGCAAAACTAAATCCCAAGGATGCTTTCCTAAATTTGCATAGCATCTCAGAGATGATAATAATTCTGATTCTATACTTTTCCAGTTGTGGTCTACTTCCCAGGACTTTACATCAATGTACATTTTATAATATTTAAAATATAGATATTAGCTCATATTTCTATCAGAAAAAAATGTGTGATATTCTTATACATGATCATATATCATTGCCAGGCATGAATGCTACTAGATCCTTCCTACTTATTTTAGAATCCATTTTTATTTCATATACTTACTTTTCCCAGACTAGTACTTATGCCACAATCAAAATCGGAGGTAATTAAAATCTATCATAAAATTCTAAAAATACTTTAACAATGCTGTTGGAAAACTTGAAGATAACTTGGATTACACAACTATTTAAAAGTAGGTTTTTATACTCCAATTGAGACAAATCTTACATTCATGAAGATGAGTAATAATAATGTTAATTTCCAACCCACCTGAGTAGAAGAAACTTAGTCTAAATAGAAGCCTGTAAAGGAAACCCCTTTCTACTCATCCCCTTTAAAAATAAACATGTAGCATTTTATGAAAGTCACCAAAGGGATTGTGCAGAATGACTGAATATATATTATGGAATACAGTCATGTTTATATGCCTACAGGTACATACACACAAACTTGAATATATGTGCCTCTATGTATCTCTATGTATATGTTCTATATATGTATATATGCTACATATGTGCGTAGTATACATATATATATATTATATAACTGTCATTCTTATGTATGAAAATACACACACACACACACACACACACACACACACGCACACACACACAGTTGACCCTTGAGCTAGGGATGCTGACCCCTACAGAGTTGAAAATCTGCATTATTTTTACTGTTTACCAGAAACCTTATCAACGACATAAACAGTCAATTAACACATACTTTGTATAAGTGTTATATATTATATTCTTAAAATAAAGTATGCTAGAGGAAAGAAAATGTTCAGAAATTTATAAGAAAGAATATTTACAGTACCATACTGTAAAAAATCGATATATAAGTGGACATGTCCAATTCAAACCTGTGTTGTTGAAGGGTCTATGTTAATTTCCAACCCATATATATATATGCAGTTGACCCTTCAACAATATACATATACACACATATACATATACATGTATACGTACACGTATACGTATACATATGTATATGTATGTACATGTGTGTATACACACACACACACACACACCATGTAGCAAATTTAGACATGTGTATAAAACAATAAAGTGACAAATATGAAAAGGCGGAATTCTAACATATAGTTTAATATTATTTAATATTATTTCTTCCGTCTCTAATTACTGCTTATGCAGAAGAGCAGTTCTACCTGTATCTTGTTTCTAAAGAATTCTCAATGCCTTGAAAATTTTAGGACAAATATATATAACAGCTGCTCTTATACCTATACCCTCATAATATACACAAATTAGAAGTGAGATGTCAGCATTTCTTTTCACAGCTGGAAGTATAACATCAAGCAATGTTAACTTTACTTAGTTTCATATAATCTCTTTCCCATTTCTTAACTTTTGGATTGAAATTGTCAATGCTTGATAAAAACAGAAAATCAGTTTTCTGTTTAATTTTTTTAATAGCAGAAGTTTCATTTCAAAACACATTCACAGGGGTGCCTAGGTGGCTCAGTTGGTTAGGCAACTGACTTCAGCTCAGGTCATGATCTCATGGTTCGTGGGTTCAAGCCCCGCCTCAGGCTCTGTGATGACAGCTCAGAGCCTGGAGCATGCTTCGGATTCTGTGTCTCCCCCTCTTTCTACCCCTCTCCTGCTCACACTCTGTGTCTCTCTGTCTCTCAATAATAAATAAACGTTAATTTTTTTTTTAAAAACCACATTCACAATGTCTTGACTTAAAGTTCTTGTTTGGGATTCATATCTACAGATACAGCAATTTTTTTTTTAAACCTGGATCTTTAAGCATAACATTCCAGTATTCAACATTACATCTAAAAAATAAATGGTAGAATACCTATCACATATTTTGAAATTTGCATAATTCCAGATTAATGTCCCTAAAGGAAAAAAGATAAATTTGTGGTAATGCGTACCTACATATTATAAATCTATAATGAATGGAGTTTATTTTCTCCATAATGCTTCTCTTTATTTTCTCACCATGATCAGTATGTAATTTACTGAGAGATCCCCCTTAAATTATCAGTGTACGTTATCATTGTAGTTATAAGGCATTGAATAAATTTTGCCCACATTTTTATTTTGCCTCTTTGGTGTATTTTTTTTTTCTTTTTTTTTAGGTCTACATGTAGAAGCACCACTATCACATGACAAGTACCTAGATAATATCCATTTACCTCTTTCTCACTTCCTTTGTGTTACTGCTCTGTTTTCACATAGATAATAGACTCTGGTTAAACAATGAGATGAAAGCTCAACTAAAATATATTAAGCTTACATCTGAAACTAATATAATGCTGTACGTTAATTATACTTCAATAAAAGATGTATAAAGCAATATATATGTAAAATTTGAAAAAAAAAATGTGCATTCCCATATACTAATATGCTCCACAGCTGGCCACAACCTTCTATTTACTTTGAATGGATAAAATTCATTGGAGCATGAAAGCAAAATGAAGAAGAATTAATAACAGCTTCTGACATTCAAAAGAAGAGAAAGGTCACATACAGAAGAGAGAGAATCCATTGGTTCCACCAAAGTCCCCTTCCCCCACCTCCAATATGACAAGAGTCCTCTCCTTCCTCTATACCCTTTCTAAAGGAATTGGGGAAATAAAAAAACAAACAAACCATTGCTTAAATAATTATATTTACATGCATTGCTTGAATTATTTTAATAGATTAAACTTTCTGCATTGGACTAAAACTTTTCACACTGCTGGGCCATGGATGAGAGCCAATGAGAAAGAAAATGAAGGTATTATCTTTTTGTGCATATACTCTATTAAATAATAACTGTGAAACAATATATTGTAGAATGCTCAGAAAATATTACTATGTTTCTAAGTGTTTTCAAGTAAATAGGAGGTTAAAGTACTAGGTTTATGCTGTGACATTCTACACGACAGAACACTACAGAGATAGATGCACAAGGATATTTGTATATATGTGGCTGAAGACATGAGGAAATTATAATAGCCATCAACAAAGTTTTAGAAAATATTTTTACTGTAATAATCAATAATCAATTATAAAGATTGTTTCATTGTTAAGAATATCTCACAGCAAAGCATTTTATTCAAACATTAAAATGCTTTATATTTAATAAATGTACAGAATACAAAGATGAACATCATCATGATAATTCCCAAGACCCATGATGAATATGAGTCTCAACGACTCAGAGTTTACCATCATTAAGGTCTCATATTTGCTTCCATTTAATTGCTTTTGTTGTTGTTATTGTAAAATTATTGTTTTTGTTTAAAAAATATGCACATTATATATGTCATTTAAACTTTAAAAAATTTTTTTAATGTTTATTTGAGAGAGAGAGCACGCATGGGAGAGGGGCAAAGAGTGAGGGAGACAGCAAATCTGAAGCAGGCTCTGTGGGGTCAGCATAGAGCCTGACATGGGGCTCGAACCCATGATCTAATGTGAGATCAGGACCTGAGCCAAACTCAGATGCTTAACCAACTGAGCCACCCAGGAGCCCACCATTCAAATTTAATAAAAATATAATTAAAATGAAAAAAATTGTGATCTTTCTATGTCCTGGGCAGTGATATTAGGAGAACCCTCAGATTTATGCTGACATATTCTAAAACCTTGTGATGCATAGAGGTAGAATTAGAAAACTAAACCTGCTCAACCTGTTTGCTTGAGAATCTTCTGTTATTATCTTCTTTCCCATAGTGTCCATGTTTTTGAATTTTTGTATTGTGTAGTGCCCCATTCAGTGACAGATTCTGCTAGTGAATACCTTTGCTGACAATAAATATTTTCTGGCAAAAGTTGATGAAATTTTTAAAAAGACCATGAGAAATTGTGAAGCTTTTGTGATATCCACTTAATAAGCTTTTAGTAAGAACTTCCTCTCAGAGGCTAGACAGATTTTCATTTGATTTTTTTTTAACTTTTCAAATTTCTAAAAGGTCCAAGATTTTTATTTTTTATTTTGTTTTACTGACATGTATCACAAGTAGGAAAAATTGCAAATTTTCATAGATATGAAAAGCACAGCAGTGATACTACCTTTTTGTTCTATTTCAACTGATATTTTATTTTATTTATTTTTTAAATGTTTTAGTACTTATTTTTGAGAGTAAGAGAGACAGCACAAGCAGAGGAGGAACAGAGAGAGAGACACACAGAATCTGAAGCAGGCTCCCAGTGCTGAGCCGTCCACACATAGCCCAACGCGAGGCTCGAACTCTTGAACCGTGAGATCATGACCTCAGGTGAAGTCGGCTGCTTAACCTACTGAGCCATGCAGGTGCCCCTCAATTGATATTAAAAGAAAGAGGACAAGAGGTTTTCCAATATCCTTTTTCCTTTTCCCTCTTGTGTTGCCTTTTTACTTGTTTCTATTTCCTTTTCTTAGGGTCCTTTTGAAATAATATTTTGGACAGAGTGGAAATGGTTTCTCATAACCTGACTGTCACTTCTCTAGGGGGTTATAGTTCTTGGAATATAGCATGGATATTATTAAACTAACAAATAAACATTTTAAGATATTGCATAAAATTTTGGCCCAAGACCAGCAGCAGTTGTGGTATCTCTAAACAGGCTGACATGCTAAAAGACAGGTATGAGAATTTCTCTGGGCAGAAGGAAACTGTGATGTGCAGTCAGTTCATTTTGCTTGTTTGGTTTTATTTTTCACTAAGTCATTAGCAGCATAAAATGTGGTCTTTTCAACACAACTGCCACATGAATACCTCTCAGCTACTACTAGTTCTTGACCTAGAGTCCTCGATTAAGCAATTCTTTTCTCTCATTTCACTTTGTGAAAGCTCCCATTATAGGCTCTCTGTAAACAGAATAGAAAATCCTGACACTGTATGTAGAGTATTTCAAAGTTCAAATTCTTGCATTCACATGTCAAGCATACCCATTATATCTTTTAATAAATATCTTTTAATAGGCAACTTAAGGATTTCATTTCATCATCAAATAGAGAATGGGGATTGTTTCTTCTCAATTATGTTCAGATTTTTCAGAAAATTGCACTTCTGCTTGAAACCAAAAGGGGAAAAAAATAGAAAACTTCCAACTTGACCTATTTTGTTTAAATACGTATTTTTAAAGTGGCAGCCCAAGTATCACAGGTTTTGTCTAGTTTCTCCTGAACCCTCCAAAAAAGTGAACTAGTCTTTCCCACAGCACCTGGCTAATATTCCATTTTAGCAATTGTTGCATTCAATTATAATAATCTGGGATATATTATCTTAAAATGGTCTACAACACTGTGATTACTAATTTCATCCTCTCAAGAGTCCTAAAAAAACTGAAAAAGACCGATTAGGAAAGTGAGACAAAGGGCTACTATTATTACCAATGAGGAAAATAAAAATTACTTGATACTTATTATGTACTAGTTTTTTTGTTTTTTTTTTTTTGTACTAGTTTTATAAGGATTAATAATCACAACTATTCCCTTTCCAACCAACTCTTCCATGAGGTAGATACTATTATCATTCCATCTTGCTTATGAGAAACTGAGTTATAGAGAGGTTCAGTAACCTGCCCAAGGCCATGCACTTAGTAAATTGTGAAGCTAGAATCTAAGATAGACAAGCTTACCTCAAAAACAGGTTCTTTGTATTAAATGTCTCACTTGAAAGTACTAGAGTTGATACTAAAAGCATGTTTAGTCAGTGAAAGAGCATATTATTGACAATAAGAGTGTCTATAACTTTTGGGCTGATTTAAATGCATAAAATACACACACATAAACACACACACACAAAGAAAGAGAGAGGGAGATAAAGATTATTTTTTTTTAGAAGTGCTATTTTCATAGCTAAGAAAATTGAAAGTTAAGAAAGAGCTCATTGAAAATAACAACGTAAGGGGCTCCTGGGTGCCAAGTCAGTTGAGTGTCTGACTCTATTTTGGTTCAGGTCATGTTCCCAGGGTGGTGGGTTTGAGCCCCACATCAGGCTCTGCACTGGGTATGAGCCTGCTTAAGCCTGCTTAACAAGGAGCCGCTCTCTCTCTCCCTCTGCCCCTCTCTTCCACTCATGTGCTCCCTCGCTGTCTCTTGCTCTCTTTCTCTGTCTCAAATAAAATAAATAACAACTTAAGAAGACAAATCTCTGAAAACAATGCACCAAGAAGTATACACCTTCTGCCCAGAGGAGCCAAGATAGCAGAACAGCATGGAAGTTTTTGTGTGTCTGGTGTCCATGAAATACAGCCAGACCAACACTAAACTATCCTGCACATCTAGAAGACCGACTGGAGATTAATACAACAATCTGCACAACCTGAACCACAGAATTCAGAAGATACGTGGCGAAGAGAGGTGAACTTAGGGAGCAAGAAGCTGCGGGAAGGGAGGTGCTTTTGCCGGTGGAGAGAGGATGGAGACGGGGGTGGCGGGGTGTGGGGAGGAATATGGGAAGAGTACCCCTCCCCAAAAGCAGCTGGAGAGAAAGTGGAAAATTGGAAACAGCCACAGAGACTAAACTAAAAAGGGAGAAGGGAGAAAGGAGAAAGGAGGTTTAAATTCCATTAAGACTGTAAACAAGGGGAGCACAAAGGCTACAACTCTGCAGCTCCATACCTGTTGGTGCTCTGGTGAGAAGGGCGAATCCCCAGGAACAGAATGGGGTTCGGGAGGTTCTTGGGCCACACGGGGAAAAGCGGTTCCACTGCTGAAAGGACATTTGGTAGAGACTGTTGAAGCCACCTGGTCCCAGCAGACCCCAGAAAACGGCTACATTCGCTGGTGCTGGAACAAGGTCGTTAAGGGTGAAGCCTGGTGCCAGATGTGTGTTGTGATTTTCCATAATCCCTGAAATACTGCTGCTACACTATCTCACGAACTTTTTCTGGGGCGGACTGGCTCCTGGAAGCAGTCTCAGGCCACCGGCAGCAGCAGGGTCCAGCAAGCGTTCCTGGGTGCAGCCAACATTCGGCCATTGCTCATTCGGCCATTGCTCAGTGAGACCCTCCTGCAGAGGGGTGGAACGGGTCAAAGCCGCAGTCCTTTGGAAGTAAAGGGTCGGGAAAAACAGCCGCATCTGAGACAAAACTCAGGAGGACGGTGCTGCCTGGGACCTGGTCACGGAGAGTGAAAAAGCGTGGAGTGCACAAAAGCTGAAGACAAAGGATGGTTGCATGATTGCTGATTCGGGAGAATAGACTGGATAGCTAGGTGGCCTGAGTTTCACAGCTCCTGCACATGCGCATGCGCATACTCACCTGCAAGCGCAATAAGCCACCCCAGTAGGCTAGCAACGCCATCTAGTGGAAAGCGGAGCGGTTACACTGAGCCCCACCAACTGGTCCAACTTTGCTCTTCAAGAACACAAGTCTCACCACCGGCTTAGTTTATGGACTATAAAGCACCCCATAGACCGAGTTGTAGGGGAAAACGAAGTAATTTCAGTCCTACTTCATCTGTTAGCAGTTCCATCTATTCAATTTTCATTCTTTTTTTTTCTTTTTTACACTTCTTTTCCTTGAACACAGAAAGAGAAACAATTCATTTTTATTTTCAATTTTTATTAAAAATATTTTTCTTTAATTTTTATTACTATATTTTTTACTTTTGTGTAAATTTTTTCAAATTCTATTTCACTTCCATCATTATATTATAGTCTAGTGTATTCACCTTTTCAAATTTTCAATTTCCTATTTTTTCTTTTTTTCTCTTTTTCATTTCTTTTTCTTGAATGCAGAAAGAGAAAAACTTCATTTTTACTTTCAATTTCTATTAAAAATATTTTTATTTAATTTTTTGACTATATTTTTTGCTTTTATGTAAATTGTTTCAAATTCTATTTTACTTCCATCATTTAATTTTAGTCTAGTACAGTGTATTCACTTTTTCAAATTTTCAAACGATTTCCTTTTTTCTATTTTTAATCTTTTTTTCTCTTTTTCATTTCTTTTCTTTTTCTTGAATACAGAAAAATAAAAAATCAAATTTATTTTTAATTTTTATTAAATATATTTTTCTTTAATTTTTTCTACTATATTCTTTACTTTTGTGTATATTTTTTTTCAAATTCTATTTTACTCCTATCATCTCATTTTAGTCTACTTCAGTGTATTACTTTTTTCAAATTCTCAGATGATTCCCCCCCTTTTTTTCCTCGAATCTTTCAAGCCACTTTCAACACCCAGACCAAAACACACCTAAGATTTAGCATCATTTATCCGATTTTTGTGTGTGTGTGTTTTTAATTTTTTAAGTTTACTATTTTTTAATTTTTATTTATTTCAATTTTTATACCTCATTAATTCCTTTTCTCCCTTCAAAATGACAAAACGAAGGAATTCACCCCAAAAGAGAGCATGAAGAAACGACAGCCAGGGATTTAACCAACACAGATACAAGAAGATGTCTGAAACAGAATTTAGAATCATGATAATAAGAATACTAGCTGGAGTCGAAAACATATTAGAATCCCGTTCTGCAGAGATAAAAGAAGTAAAAAATAGCCAGAATGAAATTAAAAATGCTATAACTGAGTTGCAATCATGGATGGATGCCGCGGAGGAAAGGATGGATGAAGCAGAACAGAGAATCAGCGATATAGAGGACAAACTTATAGAGAATAATGAAGCAGAAAAAAAGAGGGAGATGAAGTGTGGCAACCGGAGCGACAAACACCGAGGTCAGGGTCCTGAGGGTAGGGGAATGCAAGAAAAAAGAGAGAAGAGAAGACAGTTTGGGAACAGGAGTGTCCCCTGGGCTGATGGCCCAAGTGATGGCTTTATTGTTGTTGTACACAATCTTTTATAATATAAGACTCTTATGGATCAGGTCATTCTAAGAATAATCAGGTTTCACATAATCGCTGCCAACCAAAACATATAGTTCTGTGTTTCTTGTGAATTTTTTGGCCGGTCACAACAAGACCTTGTTGATAAGATTGCTAGCAAAACACAATTCCCATGTTTGTTTCTATCTGACTCGGGGTAGAAAAAGGGAGGTAGCATTACTGCCAACACCTGCAGACCACAGGCTTCAGGAATTAACTTTCTCAGCCTTGACAAGGCTTTTAAATGCCCTTGAAAGTGGGGGAATGCGAGGGGGAACCACCGGATTGGCTAAGTGAACAGGGAACGTTGCTCGACCGGTCTCAGCCTGGCATTGGGGCCCAGCCCCCCACAATGAAGGCAAAAGAGCACGATTTAAGAATTAGAGAAATCAGTGACTCATTAAAAAGGAACAACGTCATAATCATAGGGGTCCCAGAAGAGGAAGAGAGAGAAATAGGGGTAGAAGGGGTCTGTGAACAAATCATAGCAGAAAACTTTCCTAACCTGGGGAAAGACACAGACATCAAAATCCAGGAAGCACAGATGAATCTCATTAGATTCAACAAAAACTGACCATGAACAAGGCATATCATAGTCAAATTCACAAAATACTCAGGCAAGGAGAGAATCATGAAAGTAGCAAGGGAAAAAAGTCCCTAACCTACAAGGGAAGACAGATCAGGTTTGCAGCAGACCTTTCCACAGAAACTTGGCATGCCAGAAAGGAGTAGCAGGATATATTCAATGTGCTGAATCAGAAAAATTTGCAGTCAAGAATTCTTTATCCATCAAGGTTGTCATTCAAAATAGGAGAGATTAAAAGTTTCCCAAACAAAAATTGAAGATTTTTGTGACCACTAAACCAGCCCTACAAGAAATTTTAAGGGGAACTCTCTGAGGGGAGAAAAGATGTATATAAATAAATAAATGAGTGAAAGAATGAATAAATAAATAAATACCAAAAGCAACAAAGACTAGAAAGGACGAGAGAACACCACCAGAAACTCCAACTCTACAAGAAACATAATGGCAATAAATTCATATCTTTCAGTACTCTAAAGGTCAATGAACTCAATACTCCAGTCAAAAGACAAAGGGTAACAAAATGGATAGGAAAACAAGATCCATCTATATGCTGTTTACAAGAGACCCACTTTTGACCTAAAAACACCTTCAGATTGAAAGTAAAAGGGTGGAAACCATCTATCATGATAATGGTCAATAAGAGAAAGCCAAAGTAGCCATACTTATATCAGACAATCTAGACTTTAAAATAAAGACTGTATCAAGAGATGCCAAAGGGCATTATATCATAATCAAGGGGTCTATCCACCAAGAAGATAACAATTGTAAATATTTATGCACCAAATGTGGCAGCACCCAAATATATATTCAATTAATCACAAACATAAAGAAACTCATTGGTAGTAATACCATAATAGTAGGGGATTTCAACACCCCACTCACAGCAATGGACACGTCATCTAATCAAAAAATCAACAAGGAAACAATGGCTTTGAATGACACACTGGACCAGATGGACTTAACGAATATATTCAGAACATTTCATCCTAAAGCAGCAGAATATACATTCTTCTCCAGCACACATGGAATGTTGTCCAGAATAGATCACATACTGGGACACAAATCAGCCCTCACCAAATACAAAAAGATTGAGATCATACTGTACATAGTTTCAGACCACAACACTATGAAATTTGAAATCAACCACAAGAAAAAATTTGGAAAGGTAACAAATACCTGGAAACTGAAGAACATCCTACTAAAGAATGAATGGGCTAACCAAGAAGTTAAAGAGGAAATTAAAAAGTATATGGAAGTCAATGAAAATGATAACACCACAACCCAAAACCTCTGGGACGCAGCAAAGGCGGTCATATGAGGAAAGCGTATAGCAATCCAGGCCTGCCTAAAGAAGAAAGAAAGGTCTCAGATACACAACCTAACCTTATGCCTTAAGGAGCTGGAAAAAGAACAGCAAATAAAATCTAAAACCAGCAGAATACAGAAAATAATAAAGATTGGAGCAGAAATTAATGCTATAGAAACAAAACAAAACAAAACAAAAACCAGTAGAACAGAATAATGAAACCAGAAGCTTGTTCTTTGAAAGAATTAACAGAATTGATAAACTACTAGCCAGTTTGACCAAAAAGAAAAAGGAAAAGACCCAAATAAATACAATCAAGAATGAAAAAGGAGAGATCACAACCAACACAGCAGAAATACAAACAATAATAAGAGAATATTATGAGCAATTATATGCCAATAAAATGGGCAATATGGAAGAAATGGACAAGTTCCTAGAAATATATACACTACCAAAACTAAAACAGGAAGAAATAGAAAATTTGAACAGACCCATACACAGTAAGGATATCAAATTCATAGTCAAAAATCTGCCAAAAAACAAGAGTCCAGGTCCAGATGGTTTTCCAGGGGAATTCTACCAAACATTTAAGAAAGAGTTAACACCTATTCTCTTGAAGGTGTTCCAATAAATAGAAATGGAAGGAAAACTTCCAAACTCTTTCTATGAAGGCAGCATTACCTTGATTCCAAAACCAGATACCCCACTAAAAAGGAGAACTATAGACTAATTTCCTCAGTGAAGATGGATACAAAAACCCTCAACAAGATATTAGCCAACTGGATCCAACAATACATTAAAAATTATTCACCACGACCAAGCAGGATTTATACCTGGGATGCAGGGATGGTTCAATATCCACAAAACAATTAACATGATTCATCACGTCAATAAAAGAAATGAAAAGAACCATATGATCCTCTCTATAGATGCAGAGAAAGCATTTGACAAAATATAGCATCCTTTCATGATAAAAACCCTGAAGAAAGTAGGGATAGAAGGATCATACCTCAAGATCATAAAAGCCATATATGAATGACCCAATGCTAATATCATCCTCAATGGGGAAAAACTGAGGGCTTTCCCCCTAAGGTCAGGAACAAGACAGGGATGTCCACTCTCACCACTGTTATTCAATATATTATTGGAAGTCTTAGCCTCAGCAATCAGACAACACAAAGAAATAAAACGCATCCAAATCAGCCAGGACAAGGTCAAACTTTCACTCTGTGGAGATGACATGTTACTCTATACGGAAAACCCTATAGATTCCACCCAAAAACTGTTAGAACTGATTCATGAATTCAGCAAAGTTGCAGGATATAAAATCAATGCACAGAAATCGGTTGCATTCCCATACACTAACAATGAAGTGACAGAAAGAGAAATCACAGGATCGATCCCATTTACAATTGCACCAAAAATCAGAAAATACCTAGAAATAAATCTAACCAAAGAGGTGAAATATCTATACACTGAAAACTATAGAAATCTTATGAAAGAAATTGAAGAAGACAAAAAAAAATGGAAAAGATTCCATGCATCTGGATAGGAAGAACAAATATTGTTAAAATGTTGATACTACCCAAAGCAATCTACACATTCAATGCAATCCCTATAAAAATAACATCAGCATTCTTCACAGAGCTAGAAAAAATAATCCTAAAATTTGTATGGAACCAGAAAAGACCAATAGCCAAAGCAATCTGGAAAAAGAAAATCAAAGCAGGAGGCATCACAATCCCAGACTTCAAGCTATACTACAAAGCTGTAATCATCAAGACAGTATGGTACTGGCACAAGAACAGACACTCGGATCAATGGAACAGAATACAGAACCCAGAAATGGACCCACAAATGTATGGCCAACTAATCTTTGACAAAGCAGGAAAGAATATCCAATGGAATAAAGACAGTCTCTTCAGCAAGTGGTGCTGGGAAAACTGGACAGCGACATGCAGAAGAATGAACCTGGACCACTTTCTTACACCATACACACAAAAAAACTCAAAATGAATGAAAGACCTAAATGTAAGACAGGAAGCCATCAAAATCCTCGAGGAGAAAGCAGGCAAAAAACTCTTTGATATTGGCCACAGCAACTTCTTACTCAACACGTCTCTGGAAGCAAAGGAAACAAAAGCAAAAATGAACTATTGGGACCTCATCAAAATAAAAAGCTTCTGCACAGCGAAGGAAACAATCAGCAAAACTAAAAGGCAACTGACACAGTGGGAGAAGATATTTGTGAATGACATGTCAGATAAAGGGTTAGTATCTAAAATCTAGAAAGAACCTATCAAACTCAACACCCCAAAAAAAAAAAAAAAAACCAAATAATCCAGTGAAGAAATGGGCAAAAGACATGAATAGACACTTCTCCAAAGAAGACATCCAGATGGCCAACTGACACATGAAAAAATGCTCAATATCACTCATCATCAGGGAAATACAAATCAAAACCACAATGAGATACCACCTTACACCTGTCAGAATGGCTAACATTAACAACTCAGGCAACAACAGATGTTGGCGAGGATGTGGAGAAAGAGGATCTCTTTTGCATTGTTGGTGGGAATGCAAGCTGGTGCAGCCACTCTGGAAAACAGTATGGAGGTTCCTCAAAAAACTAAAAATAGAACTACCCTATGATCCAGGAGTTACACTACTATGCATTTATCCAAGGGATGTAGGTGTGCTGTTTTGAAGGGACACATGCACCCCCATGTTTTTAGCAGCACTATCAACAATAGCCAAAGGATGGAAAGAGCCCAAATGTCCATTGATAGATTAATGGATAAAAAAGATGTGGTATATATATATATAAAGGAGTATTAATTGGCAATCATAAAGAATGAAATCTTGCCATTTGCAACCATATGGATGGAACTGTAGGGTATTATGGTAAGTGAAATTAGTCAGTCAGAGAAAGACAAAAAATCATATGATTTCACTCATATGAGGACTTTAAGAGACTAAACAGATCAACATAAGGGAGGAGAAACAAAAATAATATAAAATCAGGGAGAGGGACAAAACAGAAGAAATTCATAAGTATGGAGAACAAACTGAGGGTTACTGGAGGGGGTTGTGGGAGGGGGGATGGGCTAAATGGGTAAGGGGCACTAAGGAATCTACTCCTGAAATCATTTCTGAACTATACGCTAATTTGGATGTAAATTTAAACAAATAAAAAATAAAATAAAATAAAATAAATAAAATAAAATAAATAAAATAAAATAAAATAAAATAAAATAAATAAAATAAAATAAAATAAAATAAAATAAAATAAAATAAAATAAAATAAAATAAAAAGTATACACCTTCCTGGGGCGCCTGGGTGGCTCAGTCGGTTAAGCGTCCGACTTCAGCTCAGGTCATGATCTCGCGGTCTGTGAGTTCAAGCCCCGTGTCGGGCTCTGTGCTGACTGCTCAGAGCCTGGAGCCTGTTTCGGATTCTGTGTCTCCCTCTCTCTCTGCCCCTCCCCTATTCATGCTCTGTCTCTCTCTGTCTCAAAAATAAATAAACGTTAAAAAAGAATTTAAAAAAAGTATATACCTTCTATATGTGGAAAACAAACAAAAGAACCTCTAGGTGTCCATATAAGTATTTAAATAAGTGGAATGCTATATGTTGGTTTTAGTTAGAAAATTTTGATAATTTAAATAGATCAAGTCTCCCCCAGGTTAAGTATGGCTGATTCTGTTGTGTACCTACCCAACAACCTGTTCACCTGTTCTTTGAAAACAGACACCCAAATAACAATATGAAAAGATGTTCTACATCGTATGTCATCAGGGAAATGCAAATTTCACTGACAATGAGCCATCAGTACACAACTATTAGAATGGCCAAAATCCTGAGCACTGACAAGTGACAACACCAACTGCTGACAAGAGTGTGGAAAAACACTGCTGGTGGGAATGCAAGACAGCACATCTGCTTGGGAAGACAGTTTGGCAGTTTCTTACAACACTAAGTATACTCCTGGCATATAATCCAGCAATCACACTCCTTGTTATTTACCCAAAGGAGTTTAAGACTTAGGCGCACACAAAAGCCTATGTCAATGTAGGTTCATCAATTATAACAAATGTACCACTATTGTGGGGTGTTGATAATGAGGAGGTTATGCATATGTGGAGGCAGGAGTATATAGGAAATCTCAGAACGTTCCTCCAATTTGGGTGTGAATCTAAACCTGCTCACAAAAAATAAGGTGTCACAATTAAAAGCAAAAACACTTCTTTCATCAAATATTGAGATGCCTGCACTTAATGAAACCTTCCTCATCCTGAGGTGAATTTTTATCAATTCACTTACCAGTGATTAGTTCTATAACAGGCATCAATGGAATTCTCACAAATAAGATGAGTTCTACAAAGAGCTCTGAATACAAAGAAGAAACATATTTTTCTTTGACCTTGGACTTTAGGTGTGCTTGAAGATGACATAGCTGCTATGTGACCATTAGAGGCAAGCCTGACTTAGCTAACCCAACATCACTATGGATTTGGATGTCTGTTCATATAAATTAATAAACCCCCTATTTCACTTATAATGTTTTATATTGGATACTCAATCAATTCCTGCTAATGCAGAAAATATTCTGATATATCACTTTAGACATATATTCTTTTCCCAAAAGTATATCCACATTTTGAATTAACTACAGATGATTTCAACATTTGTATGGACATAAGCATGAAAAATAGTTGGGAAATTCTCAAAACTAAGCTTAATTAGGTGATACTGAAAAATCACTTAAGGTAAAGAAAAACTACATAATGGAGCTAACAGAATTTTAAGTGTCAACTGATATAAGAGTATGTAAATCTTAGAACCAGGATAGACCAAAAATGAACCCAAATAAATAAGACATTTAGTATATTATAATATGGCATATCAAATTTTGAGGAAATACATAAAATTTAGTCACTGACGTTGAGACAACGTAATATATAAAAATAGAACTGGACTCCTCATATTTCATACCAAAATAAATTCTACACAGTCAAAGATTCAAAGTAAAATAAACAAGAGAACATATAAAGGTAAACATACAAGAAAAAACGTGATGTTTTATTTTATTATTTTGAGGAGCTAAACTGGTAAAATAGTAAATGATTAAAAATAGCTAAAATCTCAAAATAGTATATGGAATGTTTTTTAAAAGAACATTTTGTAGTTAAATGGGGATGGATATCTTGCACACCCTGTTAGAGTGAATGGGTACAGTTTGGAATGCAACTTGACAACATGTATAAAAATTTTGTATATTTATACTATTTGAATCAAACTTTCTGCTTCTAGAAAATTTTCTTACAAATACATTTGGAAGTGTGCCCAATGACAAACTGAATAAACAATGACGTTTATTCAATCTACATCCATTGATATGGCCCCACCTAGAACATAACCTAGAGGATGCATTGTTATATGAAAGAAACATGATACTGAAATATCTCATAGTATGGGGATATCATGGGAGATAGTCAACCAGAAACCATAAAATTTACCTCAGGAAAAACTTATTAAAAGGAATAGGAAGAACAAATAAAAATAAAGTGTTATTAATAATTCCATCTTAAAAGACTATCACAAACACAGAAAGGAGAAAAGGAAGAGCTCTTTCCATCATTTCTGTATTTCTTTCTCTTTTATGATCTTTGCCTTTACATTACCTTTTGATTTTTATGCTGAAATCTGTAGCCAGAAAAGCTGCTGCAAGTGATTACTTATACTCTGGAAAGAAAACCTAGTTTTAACTTTGATGTGTGTGTGTGTGTACAGTACTCTAGATTGAGGGTCTCCTGAGAAATTAGAAGTCTATCACCACTATAATGAAGACATTGAATTGGACAAGGAACACTACTTCTGTTTGCCAGGCTGAAGAGAAAAACTTTAGAAGAAAACATTTCAGTTCTTTCTGGTTCTAACATTCCATGTTCATTTCCCTTTGTTCCAAAAGGCCTACGGAGGCGGAATCTTTTAATATTCAGTTAGCTAGCCTCAGCCTCCACAGGAGTAGTTTTGACTCGATGCTGATTAAACTTTAGCACCACAATCTTGTTTGAAAACTTCAGATCAAGAGGCACTTTATTTCTCAGGTATCAAGAATAAACACTTTGAACTCTTTAGCACTGTAATAATTCTCCGAAAATGTCAAGTTCTGGTTTCCAAATTCTCTATGCTTCTAAAATGATGAGAATTTACAGCATACACAAATGACCTTCTCCCTGAGCCACATTAGCTGCCTATTCAGCACGGTGACCTTCCCCTCCAAAGACTTTACTGTAAATCAGTGATGAAGATGTCAGGTCCAGGTTCAGGGTTCAGTGTCATCATTTTCTTTTCTTAATGGAAGAGCCTAAACACTGTGGTTGCAAAGCTTTCCGTCAAACTGAATATCCCTGCTATCAAACCCAGTGTAACATGTTTTTACTCCTCTCTAAATTGCTATAGCTAATGCTTGCCCTCTCTTACACATTAAGAAATGACAGATTCTATCTCTCTCTCTCTCTCTCTCCTTCTCCCACTCCACATTAATATATGTTTCAAAACACAATACATTCAAGCGTTTGAATGGATAGGGAAGGAAGACGAGAAGTATGGCATTTCTAAATATGTTGAGCCATTTTAGACTAACGTAAATGTGTTATGTTGAATTTAATTTACCTTAATGTGGTCACTTTTTATCCATCACTGACTAATGAGTGCTGAGATTTAGGGGTGACCTCAGCCTTTATAAGGAAAGATTTTGACCCTGAAGACAAAGTAAAAGGTTGCAATGATTAACTAATAGATGAGGTAGAAGTTTCATGTTTGCATCCCATATTCTTATAATGATTATAAAGTAGAATCCAATAAATACTCCATTAAGGAGTTTCAAAATACTTCCAATCCTTGTAAAAAGAAATGTGTGCTAGTGTAATTCAGCAGCCCTAATTTGCATGAGGTTACTGCTTTGTATGCAGAATCAAACATGCATACTTTCTGGAAAATTATTTTTTAATTGTAGTTCTTAAATGATTTGAAGGCATTTTAGTGTCATAGTATAAATTTAAAATAATGTCAATGTTCATTTACATTATGAAAGTCCCAAATAGGTCTAAATTAATGAACATGAGGAAAACAAAAGGAAAGAGTTTACATAAACATTGTATTTACAGGCACTGGGGTGTATAAAAATTATAACTAACAATGAAGCACACGTTTTCTTTTTTTTTAAGTTTATTTATTTTTGACAGAGAGAATGCAGGGGAGGGACAGAGAGAGAAAGAGAGAGAGAGAATCCCGAGCAGGCTCTGCACTGTCAATACAGAGCCCCCCGTGGGGCTTGAACTCATGAACCGTGAGATCATGACCTGAGCTGAAATCAAGAGTTGAACGCTTAACTGACTGAGCCACCCAGGTGTCCTAAAGCACACATTTTCTAAATCATTTTCTCTAAACATCATTATCCTTATCAACTTTATTGCTATTCTTTATTCCTTAAAATTGTATAAGGTATCTTTTTGTGCTATCATAATTTTCCTTTCATCTTTAATTACTTTAGTGACTTTTTCATACTTAAAATATCATCCTTTTCTCTTTTGCAATTTTGAAAGTAATATGACATCATTGTCAATATTTAAAAATATAGGAAGATACATATGAGGAAAAAATACTCATAACTCCAAAGTCTAACTATTTACCTAACTATTCTTTTCCAAGTATCAGTATACTTGGAAATATCACTATACTTATCTTTTACAATTAAATGAGATCAGATTGTATATAAAATTAGTATTTGATTTTTAAAATTAACATTGTACTGGCCATTTTGCTATGACAGCAAAGAACCTGGAGAACATGATTTTTAATTGCCACATAATATACATCATATATATGGTTATACCTTAAATAATTTACCGATTTTCATTTTTTTTGTTATTTAGATTGTTTACCAAAAACTATCCCCATAAATATTTGAAAATAAGTATTTTTATTACTTTATATCTGTTTCTCTTTTTTATTAGTTTTTAAAAATTTTAATGTTTATTTATTTTTGAGAGAGAAAGAGAGAGAGACACTACAGAGGAAGGCAGAGAGAGAGGGGAGACACAGAATCTGAAGCAGGCTCCAGGCTCGCAGCTGTCAGCACAGAGCCCGATGTGGGCCTCGAACTCATGAGAAATCATGACTAGAGCCGAAGTCAGATGCTTTAACTGATTGAGCCACCCAGCCGCCCCTCTTATTTTTTATTATTAATCTTAAAATGAATGTCTTTGAATGTAGATTACCAAATTAATCATCAATTAACCAAGAAATATTAACTGATTTTATCCTTACTAATTATGTGTTAAGATGCTTGTGTTTTATTTTTTTTATTTTATTTTTTTTCAATATATGAAATTTATTGTCAAATTGGCTTCCATACAACACCCAGTGCTCATCCCAAAAGGTGCCTTCCTCAATACCCATCACCCATCCTCCTCTCCCTCCCACCCCCATCAACCCTCAGTTTGTTCTCAGTCTTTAAGAGTCTCTTATGCTTTGGCTCTCTCCCACTCTAACCTCTTTTTTTTTTTTTCCTTCCCCTCCCCCATTGGTTTCTGTTAAGTTTCTCAGGATCCACAAGAGCGAAAACATATAGTATCTGTCTTTCTCTGTATGGCTTATTTCACTTAGCATCACACTCTCCAGTTCCATCCACGTTGCTACAAAAGGCCATATTTCGTTCTTTCTCATTGCCATGTAGTACTCCATTGTGTATATAAACCACAATTTTTTTATCCATTCATCAGTTGATGGACATTTAGGCTCTTTCCATAATTTGGCTATTGTTGAGAGTGCTGCTATAAACATTGGGGTACAAGTGCCCCTATGCATCAGTACTCCTGTATCCCTTGGGTAAATTCCTAGCAGTGTTATTGCTGGGTCATAGGGTAGGTCTATTTTTAATTTTCTGAGGAACCTCCACACTGCTTTCCAGAGTGGCTGCACCAATTTGCATTCCCACCAACAGTGCAAGAGGGTTCCCGTTTCTCCACATCCTCGCCAGCATCTATAGTCTCCTGATTTGTTCATTTTGGCCACTCTGACTGGCGTGAGGTGCTATCTGAGGTGGTTTTGATTTGTATTTCCCTGGTAAGGAGTGACGTTGAACATCTTTTCATGTGCCTGTTGGTCATCTGGATGTCTTCTTTAGAGAAGTGCCTATTCATGTTTTCTGCCCATTTCTTCACTGGGTTGTTTGTTTTTCGGGTGTGGAGTTTGGTGAGCTCTTTATAGATTTTGGATACTAGCCCTTTGTCCGATATGTCATTTGCAAATATCTTTTCCCATTCCGTTGGTTGCCTTTTATTTTTGTTGGTTGTTTCCTTTGCTGTGCAGAAGCTTTTTATCTTCATAAGCTCCCAGTAATTCACTTTTGCTTTTAATTCCCTTGCCTTTGGGAATGTGTCGAGTAAGAGATTGCTACGGCTGACGTCAGAGAGGTCTTTTCCTGCTTTCTCCTCTAGGGTTTTGATGGTTTCCTGTCTCACATTCAGGTCCTTTATCCATTTTGAGTTTCTTTTTGTGAATGGTGTCAGAAAGTGGTCTAGTTTCAACCTTCTGCATGTTGCTGTCCAGTTCTCCCAGCACCATTTGTTAAAGAGACTGTCTTTTTTCCATTGGATGTTCTTTCCTGCTTTGTCAAAGATGAGTTGGCCATACCTTTGTGGGTCTAGTTCTGGGGTTTCTTTTCTATTGCATTGGTCTATGTGTCTGTTTTTGTGCCAATACGATGCTGTCTTGATGATGACAGCTTTGTAGTAGAGGCTAAAGTCTGGGATTGTGATGCCTCCTGCTTTGGTCTTCTTCTTCAAAATTCCTTTGGCTATTCGGGGCCTTTTGTGGTTCCATATGAATTTTAGGATTGCTTGTTCTAGTTTCGAGAAGAATGCTGGTGCAATTTTGATTGGGATTGCATTGAATGTGTAGATAGCTTTGGGTAGTATTGACATTTTGACAATATTTATTCTTCCAATCCATGAGCAGGGAATGTCTTTCCATTTCTTTAAATCTTCTTCAATTACCTTCATAAGCTTTCTATAGTTTTTGGCATACAGATCTTTTACATCTTTGGTTAGATTTATTCCTAGATATTTTATGCTTCTTGGTGCAATTGTGAATGGGATCAGTTTCTTTATTTGTCTTTCTGTTGCTTCATCTTTAGTGTATAAGAATGCAACTGAGGGGCGCCTGGGTGGCGCAGTCGGTTAAGCGTCCGACTTCAGCCAGGTCACGATCTCGCGGTCCATGAGTTTGAGCCCCGCGTCGGGCTCTGGGCTGATGGCTCAGAGCCTGGAGCCTGTTTCCGATTCTGTGTGTCCCTCTCTCTCTGCCCCTCCCCCGTTCATGCTCTGTCTCTCTCTGTCCCAAAAATAAATAAACGTTGAAAAATTAAAAAAAAAAAAAAGAATGCAACTGATATCTGTACATTGATTTTGTATCCTGCAAATTTGCTGAATTCATGTTCTAGCAGAGTTTTGGTGGAGTCTATTGGATTTTCCATGTATAGTATCATGTCAACTGCATAAAGTGAAAGCGTGACTTCATCTTTGCCAATTTTGATGCCTTTGATTTCCTTTTGTTGTCTGATTGCTGATGCTAGAACTTCCAACACTATGTTAAACAGCAGCGGTGAGAGTGGACATCCCTGTTGTGTTCCTGATCTCAGGGAAAAAGCTCTCAGTTTTTCCCCGTTGAGGATGATGTTAGCTGTGGACTTTTCATAAATGGCTTTTATGATCTTTAAGTATGTTCCTTCAATCCCGACTTTCTCAAGGGTTTTTATTAAGAAAGGTTGTTGAATTTTGTCAAAGGCCTTTTCTGCATCGATTGACAGGATCATATGGTTCTTATCTTTTCTTTTACTAATGTGATGTATCACATTGATTGATTTGCGAATGTTGAACCAGCCCTGCATCCCAGGAATGAATCCCACTTGATCATGGTGAAAAATTCTTTTTATATGCTGTTGAATTTGATTTGCTAGTATCTTATTGAGAATTTTTGCATCCATATTCATCAGGGATATTGGCCAGTAGTTCTCTTTTTTTACTGGGTCTCTGTCTGGTTTAGGAATCAAAGTGATACTGGCTTAATAGAATAAGTCCGGAAGTTTTCCTTCCCTTTCTATTTTTTGGAATAGCTTGAGAAGGATAGGTATTATCTCTGCTTTAAACATCTGGTAGAACTCCCCTGGGAAGCCATCTGGTCCTGGACTCTTATTTGTTGGGAGATTTTTGATGACTGATTCAATTTCTTTGCTGGTTATGGGTCTGTTCAAGCTTTCTATTTCCTCCTGATTGAGTTTTGGAAGAGTGTGGATGTTTAGGAATTTGTCCTTTTCTTCCAGGTTGTCCAGTTTGTTGACATATAATTTTTCATAGTATTCCCTGATAATTGCTTGTATCTCTGAGGGATTGGTTGTAATAATTCCATTTTCATTCATGATTTTATCTATTTGGGTCATCTCCATTTTCTTTTTGAGAAGCCTGGCTAGAGGTTTATCAATTTTGTTTATTTTTTCAAACAACCAACTCTTGGTTTCATTGATCTGCTCTACAGTTTTTTTAGATTCTATATTGTTTATTTCTGCTCTGATCTTTATTATTTCTCTTCTTCTGCTGGATTTAGGCTGTCTTTGCTGTTCTGCTTCTATTTCCTTTAGGTGTGCTGTTAGATTTTGTATTGGGGATTTTTCTTGTTTCTGGAGATAGGCCTGGGTTGCAATGTATTTTCCTCTCAGGACTGGCTTTGCTGCATCCCAAAGCGTTTGGATTGTTGTATTTTCATTTTCGTTTGTTTCCATATATTTTTTAATTTCTTCTCTAATTGCCTGGTTGACCCACTCATTCTTTAGTAGGGTCTTTAATCATGCTTTTGGAGGTTTTCCAGACTTTTTCCTGTGGTTGATTTCAAGCTTCATAGCATTGTGGTCTGAAAGTATGCATGGTATAATTTCAATTCTTGTATACTTATGAAGGGCTGTTTTGTGACCCAGTATGTGATCTATCTTGGAGAATGTTCCATGTGCACTCGAGAAGAAAGTATATTCTGTTGCTTTGGGATGCAGAGTTCTAAATATATCTGTCAAGTCCATCTGATCTAATGTATCATTCAGGGCCCTTGTTTCTTTATTGACCATGTGTCTAGATGATCTATCCATTTCTGTAAGTGGAGTGTTAAAGTCCCCTGCAATTACCACATTCTTATCAATAAGGTTGCTTACGTTTATGAGTAATTGTTTTATATATTTGGGGGCTCCCGTATTCGGCGCATAGACATTTATAATTGTTAGCTCTTCCTGATGGATAGACCCTGTAATTATTATATAATGCCCTTCTTCATCTCTTGTTACAGCCTTTAATTTAAAGTCTAGTTTGTCTGGTATAAGTATGGCTACTCCAGCTTGATCTCTGCAGTCCCTTGATCTCTGTAGCAAGAGATTCTCTGCTGTCCTCTATACTGTTTTCAAGCCCAGCGATTCATTTTATGACTACTATTCTAAATTCACTTTCTGTTATATTATTTAAATCCTTTTTGATCAGTTCATTAGCTGTTGTTATTTCCTGAAGATTCTTTTGAGGGGAATTCTTCCGTTGGGTCATTTTGGATAGTCCCTGGAGTGGTGTGGACCTGCAGGGCACTTCCCCTGTGCTGTGTTGTATAACTGGAGTTGGTGGGCGGGGCCGCAATCAGACCTGATGTCTGCCCCCAGCCCACCGCTGGGGCCACAGACTGGTGTGTCCCTTCTCTTCCCCTCTCCTAGGGGTGGGATTCACTGTGGGGTGGCGTGGCCCGTCTGGGCTACTTGCACACTGCCAGGCTTGTGGTGCTGGGGTTCTGGAGTATTAGCTGGGGTGGGTAGGCAAGGTGCAAGGGGGCAGGAGGGGCAGGCTTAGCTAGCTTCTCCTTAGGTGATCTACTTCAGGAGGTGCCCTGTGGCAGTGGGAGGGAGTCAGACCCGCTGCCGGTAGTTTGGCTCCGCAGAAGCACAGCATTGGGTGTTTGAGTGGAGCAAGCAAGTTTCCTGGCAGGAACTGGTTCCCTTTGGGATTTTGGCTGGGGGATGGGCAAGGGAGATGGCGCTGGCTAGAGCCTTTGTTCCCCGCCAAACTGAGCTCTGTCGTCCAGGGGCTCAGCAACTCTCCCTCCCTTTTTCCTCCAGCCTTCCCGCTTTCTGAGCAGAGCTGTTAACTTATGCCCTCCCAGATGCTAAGTCGCGCTTGCTGTCGGAACACACTATGTCAGGCCCCTCCGCTTTTGCCGGCCAGACTAGGGGGCTCTGCTTTGTGGGGGGGGGGGGCGCCCCTCTGCCCCGGCTCCCTCCCGCCAGTCCGTGGAGCGTTCACCGCCTCACCGCCCTTCCTACCCTCTTCCGTGGGCCTCTTGTCTGCGCTTGGCTCCGGAGACTCCGTTCTGCTAATCCTCTGGTGGTTTTCTGGGTTATTTAGGCAGGTGTACGTGGAATCTAAGTGATCAGCAGGATGCGCGGTGAGCCCAGTGTCCTCCTACGCCGCCATCTTCCAATCTATCCTCAAGATGCTTGTGTTTTAATGTAGCCTGCTAACATTTAAAAGTATTATATTTTTTAAAACCTCCACCTATTTTATAGGATGGGAGTCTGGTATTTTAATAGGGATTACCAGCTTGTGTTCCTTGGTGTTATTCTTACCTCTGAGATACACATAGACACATAAATTCAATGAAATACTTGGACATACCAGTCTTTAAGAGTCTATCTGCAGAGGGGCGCCTGGGTGGCTCAGTCAGCTAACCATCCGACTTTGTCTCAGGTCATGATCTCACGGTTTGTGAGTTTGAGCCCTGCATCGGTCTCTGTGCTGACAGCTCAGAACCTGGAGCCTGCTTCTGATTCTGTGTCTCCCTTGCTCTCTGCCTCTCCCCCACTCATGCTCTGTGTCTCTCTCTATCTCTCTCAAACATAAATAAACATTAAAAAAAAAAGAGTCTATCTTCAGAGCAACATGCAGGCTGAGATTGTTCGGGTTAGTCAAGAAGAATGCTTGAAAATAAAAATGAGGAGAAAAGTACATGCCTCCCCCACTATTATCTAGGCCTAGCCCCATAAAGCTTTGTAAGAGTGCAAGGAAACACTCTTTGGGGCCCAGGAATTTTTAAGAATAACAACCTTACTCAGAAAGATACTCTTTTAACCATTATAAACACATGAAACTTTGTTACCACATGGTCATATTCCACAATTTAAATGCATATATCATGTATATATTGTATTTTGTATCTTCCCATCTGAGTTATGTATTTAATATCATATTTTGGTTTGCTGATCAGTTCTTTTTATCCATCTATTCTTAAAGCAATACCAGCTAATATCCAAAAGGTTTTTTTAGTAAAAAAGACATCATCACACATGTATACTTCCACATAAACTTAAAACTAATTTTATTTTTAAAAGTAATATATCAAGAGGATAAAACAGTCAAAGAGAATTAACCATATGTTGACAAGCAATTTCTCTATTATTACATACCCAAATTCTTTCTTTCCTTTATAAGGTTAAATGTTTCTACTCTCGTATGTATCCTTCATATGTACTTTATACATATAAGTAATTTTATGTGTATATTCAGGCATACATGCATGTGTAAGTGCAAGTATTGACACAGATTTTTTAACACGTGAGATTTTTTTTCTACCTTCTTTCCCTTTGTTTACTTGAACAGCATGAAATATTAATTCCTTTTGTGAACTTATACTTTGGTTAATGTAGCTAAATTTTGTTCTTTAAAAGCCTTTTCTGCTAAATATTTTAACTTTTTCTTGGAAATACTACTATATTTTACTAAAACACTATTCAGAGAAATCTTAACACTAAAAATTCACATAGCTATACTTGAACTCTCCCTAGTGTTACAATTAGTAACAGTGAAGAAGGGAGTTTTAACGCTTATCTGAATTCAGTTCTCAAATTATTCTGGGTACAGTGGAGATTAAATTCTCCCACCACTTGTACAGAAAAGAATTAACATAACAGGTGTGGGACTACTATCCTTAGAACAGCTTGCTTGCAAGGTTGAACCTTGGCTGGCATCTGGGAATTTGGCTTTCAGGGTGTTCTTAATCAACAGTTAACTGATGAGAATAATTTGCTGTGCCTGGACTTTTAAGTAAACAATATGATTTATGCTGAACACCTACTTTTCTTTTATGAGTTTGGAAATTTGGTACCTTCCAGACAGAGAGAGTACTCACGTGATCAACCCCAGTGAAAACTCTGAGCACTGCATCTCTAACCCCTGATGGACAACACTTCACCTGTTTAGTCCCAACTCTTTGTTAAAGACCTGAGCGTGCCTCCTGTAAATCCACTGGGAAAGGACTCTTGGAACTTGTGCCTGGTTTAATCTGGGCTTCACCCCATGCATTTTTTTTTCTGTTTGCTAATTTTGTTTTGTTTCCTTTCTCTATAATAAATGTTAGTCAGGAAGTACAACTATACGTTGAGTTCTGTGCATCATGTAGGGAATCAGCAAGGCCAGGAATGATCTTGAGGAACTCAATACATTCTCCCCTGCATTTGAGTGGGGCCATGTAGCCAGGATGGCGACTATGTTGTTGGTGGAAGTGGTGTGTATCATTCTGGGCTGAAGCATTAAATTGTTGGTGTGGGTCACTCCATTGTTCCTTTCTCCCTGAGATGCTAAACAATTATATTCCAGAGAGTGAAGATTGTATAAAGCTGAGGCTGAGAATGAGGGTGACATGGGGCAAAGCACTCAGTTGACCCAAGATGGAATTTGCACTGTAAGAAATGGATGTTTAATTCTTTTAGCCACTGAAGTTTTAGAGTTTTATGTTGTTATGGCACAAATAGGACAATTTTAACTGATACAAATACTAAGTAGACTTCCGTTATGCTGAAAATAAGGTTACATTGTATGAAGGGTATTTATATCAGAGATTAATAACAATAATCACTTGTTATGCATGGAAAATTGTACTACTTGTCACTCATACTTAAAATTTTAATAGCCATAGTTTATTTTATTAGAACTAATTATCCTCTACTGCATGCTTTTGTCATTTTGTTATAAATGATATTAAAAGGTTGGAATCATTATTACAAAGAATCTGCATAGAATTAAATATACTATAATTTATAAAAAATAATCTTATGAAGTTTTCTAAGAGTTGATCATTCATATATGCAATATTCATCATTTGAGAAAGCTTTCAAAATTAGGGGTAGGCAGAGATTACCAGTCCCTTAATAAAATAATGACTTAAGTCACGGAAGGATGTTTTTTCCCAACCATTTTTTATTAATGTTGAGTTGTGTGCTGATTACATACTACCAGGCATGGGTCGTTAGCTGAGCTTAGTACTAACGTCAGCACAAAACTGAAGTTGGATGCGGCTGGATGTGACAACCTAATATCATTTTTTCACCGTAATACACATGTCTAAGAAATTGTGCCCTTAAAGAAATGTTTAAATGTCTCCAGAACATGCTTTATTTCAGAAGGAATATATAGGCACAAGCTGACTTTACCTCTTATCTTGGGGCTCTCCCATTGGAGTGTGATTATCTCTGCCTTTACAAATAGTTCATAGACCAAAAACAACATCTCGATATTTCAATAGTTCCTATTTTTTAATCCAGTTTTTCTAACTTTTTTTCCCTATTTTGTTCACTTAAAAATTCAAGAATTAATTTTCCAGTGAGATCTAAGAAAAGGTGAAGTCTAAATATTGCTACAGTTTTGATGTTATAGCTATTATGAATTAAAAAAAAGACATAATGAATTAAAATATACTTTTTAAGTTTCCTTATTTTTCCAAAGGCTAAATGTTTTCTTTTTAATGTTCATTTATTTATTTTGAGAGAGAGAGAGAGAGAGCAGGGGAGGAGAGGTGAGAGAGGGAGAGAGAGAATCCCAAGAGAATCTGTCAACGCAGAGTCTGAAGTGGGACTCGATCTCACAAACCATGGGATCATGACCTGCGCTGAAATCAAGAGTCAGTCAGTCACTTAACCAACTGAGCCAAGTGCCCCAAGGCTAATTATGTTTTTATCACCCATTTTCATCTTATTTTAAAATGTAGTAAATAAAATGGAACTTTTTATATGAAGATTTTACCTTATAAATGCCAGTGCTCAGGATGTGCCTGATTAGGTTATAAATATGTATAAAGCTGATAAATACAGGCCTTACTAATTCTTATCTATGGAATGTGAGGTTTTTTGACTCATTGGGAAAATTTGCTGAATGTATAGATCTTTGCACACTACAGTTTTATAACTAGACTTTGTTTAAAATTAACAAATTAATAAAAATACCTTTACTGTATTTTATATCCTAGCTAGATCATGGTTCTGTTTACGCTACAGATATGGAGATATATATTTAATTAACTTAGTAAATAATGTTTTTAAAATAAATTTTATTGGGGCGCCTGGGTGGCTCAGTCGGTTAAGCGTCCGACTTCAGCTCAGGTCACGATCTCGCGGTCCGCGAGTTCGAGCCCCGCATCGGGCTCTGGGCTGATGGCTCAGAGCCTGGAGCCTGCTTCTGATTCTGTGTCTCCCTCTATCTCTGCCCCTCCCCCGTTCATGCTGTGTCTCTCTCTGTCTCAAAAATAAATAAACGTTAAAAAAAATTTTTAAATAAATTTTATTTAAAATAGTTTTAAATTTATAGAAAAGTTATAAAGATAGAACAGAGAATGCTCATATACCTGCACCTTTTCTCCTATTATTAACATCTTATATTATGTCCCTTATATTATGTCTCTATGTCCCTTATAATAGTATGATACACTTGTTATAATTAATGACTTGCTACTGATGCATGCAATTAACTATAGCCCTTACTATATTCATGTCTTCTTCCTTTTTATGTTTTTTTTTCTGTACCCAAATCCCATTCAAGATACCATATTTATTCATTATGTCTTCAGGCTCCTTAGGCTGTGACAGTATGTCAGAATTTGTGGTGAACGATGTTAACAATTTTGGGGAACTTTTGGCAGTAGAATGCCCCTGATTTAGGATTTCTTCGACGTTTTTGTATGATGAGAACTGGAGGTATGCTTTTGTTTTTTTGTTTTGTTTTGTTTTGTTTTGTTTTGTTTTGTTTGAGGCGAGAGGGGAAATATCACAGAGGAGAAGAACCATTTTCTTCACATTGTATCTTCATGTAACTGCTTTCATAACTGATTAAAGTAGTGTTTGTCAGTTCCCTCCACCGCAAAGTTACTTTTTTCCCCTTTGCATACTATACCTTTTAAAATGAAATCCCTGTGTGCAGCCTACCATTGAGTAATAGTTGTGTTCCCTCTCGTTGAAGCCTGGATAGCTACATGAATTATTAAATATTTTAACTACATTAAAAATACTTTGAAAAAAGTATTTGCAGTCATCACATACTCGACTACTAAAATGATTCCTCTAAATTAATTCTAAGGAGACTTCTCTGCTATGTTAGTAAGTATACACATTCCTATTATTGGAAATATATTTTGAGACACTCATTGAAATCAAACCCAACGTTCGCTACACCAGTTCCCATTAACATGTTAGAGGATTTTGGTACATCATACTTTAAGAAAAAACATATTACATTCCTCAAATATCCAACTATGTTTTTATTGCATTGCAGATATTTTACTCTAGTCTAATTCACATATATTCTAAATTAAGTAAATTTCTTATCTAACTTTCACAGATAGAGTTACAGTATAAATTAACATATAGGTTCCTTGACTCCCTAGGCAGTGATTTCTCTAGTCTGCTACAGCAACATGCACTGTTGGTGGAAATGTAAGTTGGTGCAGCCACTATGAAAAACAGTATGGAGGTTCCTTGAAAAATTAAAAATAGAACTACCATATGATCCGGCAATCCCACTTTCAGATATATATCCAAAGGAAATGAAAATGGAATTTCAAAGAGATCTCTGCACTCCCATGTTCATTGACAATATTCCTGATAGCCAAGATATGGAAACACCTAAGTGTCCATTAACAGATGAATGGTTGAATGGGAAGAAAATGTGGTTTATACATACAGTAGAATGTTATTCAGTCACAAGAAAGAAGGGAACCTTCTCTGCTGCTCTCCTTGAATCTTGCAAATAGAATGTGATATAAGAGACTATGGGTCAGTTCTGAGCCTATATATCAAGCAAACTTGCACATGCTCATTTGGAACCTTGTGACATTTATGTGAACAAGCCTAGGTTAATTGGCTAGAGGCTGGTCTGTGTAGAGAAGCCCTGCTCATGGCAGTTGTGAATTAGCAACCCCATTCAACCTATCAACCTAGTCCATCAAGAACAAAAGTACTCCCATTTATTCTGAGCCCAAACTGTCCAACTGCAATTGGTGATTTATTAAATCTTAGAGTAGTTTCTTACACAGAAAACAACTGATAATATAGCTAACATTAAAATACAGCATTATCGGGGCACCTGGGTGGCTCAGTCGGTTAAGTATCCAACTCTTGGTTTCGGCTCAGGTCATGATTCTGCAGTTTCATGAGTTTGAACCCCGTGTTGGGCTCTGTGCTGACAGTGTGGAGATTCTCTCTCCCCTTCTCTCTTTGCCCCTCCCCCACTCGCGCTATCTCTCTCAAAATAAATACATAAACTTAAAAAAATATAGCATTATCATAGAAGTTGAGACATATGCCCAAACAAATTCTTACCAGAAAGTTACAGGCCATACTGCACTGAGCCTTTAATACATCCTGGGTAATCTTGACACTTTTAGGAACTACAAAGTTTAAGGCAGAGTCAAAAGACTTCACAGAGAAAAATTCACAGAATTTGGTTGCTCTCTCATACTAAGAGAGAAACACTTGAGGTTTTAAACTGGAGATGGGAAGACTCATATGCTCTGGATGCAATGATTAAAGTTCTAAAGAAGAGCTAGATTGGGCATGAGTGGTTTCGTTGATTTTGTTTCTGGACCTAGCAAACTTTTCATAATATGTAATATAGAATGCTGGATTTGTAACCAAACATTTACAGAAGATTTGGGGGAACTTAATCTAAGTTATTTTAAGAAAAAATATTATATACACGTGTATGCATGTGAGAATGTATGCTCATGCATACACACACACACACACACACACACACACACACACACCGTCTATATACAGATTATATAAGAAGGAAAATACATAAAGATTGTAACAAAATTCCACAAAATGTTTTTCATCAGGCGGTTAAATATTCTCACTCTTACTTTTCCAATACAAATTATTTATACTCAAGGATATTTTTGATTGGACATAATAAATTCTGTGCACTCTGTACTCGCAGCTGGCTAAGAATAGCTGACATCTGAAAGACAGATACATATTAATATAATAGGTACCAAAAAAGACCATCTGGATTTCATACATAGTCCCTAACTAATCTACCTCATTCTTTTTTCAATTTCCTTTCATTAGGTGTTCATTTTCCTGGACAGCATTGTCCCCACATGTTTCCTATGCTGGAATGATCGCCCTGGCAAGGTGTCCACCAACCAAGATGTTTTTACAGGCCACCAAATTGTGAAACTGTTAGCAGTTGGGCCACCATCATGTGGCAGAGATTATCCACGTCCCACATTCACCTAGGTTATGGACAACTGCATCACACATAAATCAGCCCTTCTTAACCTCCCTTTCTCTAAACATTCACAGAACCAGCCACGTCATTTTGGGTTGTCTGCAAGCCAGTACCAAGACAGGAATAAATAAACTGGATAGTTCTGATGGAAAGGCCTATAAAGAATAAACTATAAGGGGTACCTGGGTGGCTTAGTTGGTTGAGCGTCTGACTCTTAACATCAACTCAAGATCTAGTGGCTTATGGGATCGAGCCCCGCCTCCAGCTCTGTGCTGACAGCATGGAGCCTGCTTGGGATTCTCTCTCTCCCTCATTCTTTGCCCCTCCCCCACTCATGCTCTTTCTCTCTTTCAAACTAAATTAAAAAAAAATTAATAAATGAGAAAAAAATGAGAAGAGTGAAGAGACTTCAGGTCACAGCATAAAAAGGATACTTGTGAAAGGAGAGAGACAAAGGAAGAATTGGGCAGGAAATAATTTAGACTACAGCAAAACTGTAAGAATGTCTCAGCTAAAGCAGTGTGGAGTCCTTGTGCATTTCTTAACTCATTTCAGGAACTCCACATCTGGCAGAAAAGGACCAATACTAGAGATGCTGGTGTGCTCAACCACCTGCTGGGAACAGCCACAAGGGAAATAGGTCTTTGGTAGGGACTTGGTAGTGGATCCACGGAGACCTGGAGCTGTCAGCTGGAGCTGCCAACTATATTCCACATTCTGTAGATTCACTTACCACAACTCTCTCTCTTTATTTGGCCTAATACATTTTTAAAATTCAGCTCCTATATAAATTCCTGAAAGGTCATCTCTAACCTCTTCCGCAGCCAACATCATCTAAGTCAGGAACCTTTCCACTCTTCACTCTGTACATGATCTTGTCCTCATATTTTATTTTGTTTTAAAATAATCACATACTTATTTATGTCACACAACTGAATGTAAACGCTTTGAGGTCGTTATTTCTTCTTTATATTCTACAGAATCAGGCAAACTGGCACAAAGATTATTACTGAAGGAAGGAATGAAAGATACAGAAACAGATTTTATTTCCTTTATGTAAGTATCTAGAGTACGCTTAAACCTGGAGATAACTGATACTATTGCCATTATTGTGGCTACTGAGTATGAAAGGAGCCCTGGGCTTGGAACCAGATGATGGGTCTTGATTAGATATTTACTGATAAAATTAATTGATTTGAGGGACGCCTGGGTAGCTCAGTCGGTTAAGCGTCTGACTTCAGCTCAGGTCATGATCTCACAGCTCCTGAGTTCGACGTCGGGCTCTGTGCTGACAGCTCAGAGCCTGGAGCCTGCTTCAGATGCTGTGTCTCCCTCTCTCTCTGCCCCTAACCCACTCACATTCTGTCTCTGTCTCTCTCAAAAATAAATAAACATTAATTTTTTTAAAAAAAATTAATTGATTTGAACCCTATGCAAAACGTATTCCCCAAATAGGAACTTTAATAAACATTTTAATTCACTCATAGGAAAATAAATGAAATACTTTTGATTATAGATCCCAGACCAAGGTAACATAGAAAATGCATAGCTATAACTAGTTTAAAAATGCTTGAATACATGTTGATAGTGTTAAAAACAAGATAACAGTCTCCAAATGGGGCTTATGCTAAGCCCCATGTCACCAAAGCAAGACTTAAATACATTTTCAGCTTTCCCAGAAATGGAATCATAAACCAGTCAATCAGGAATGACCTCATCAGTATTAGTGAAGCGTCTATCTGCCGGATAGACCCATGCCATTCCCTAAAGGAAAGTAACTATAATAACCAATACGCTTTTTTGCCTAGTTTAACTTCTTGTTCCCTTCGCAACCTTTTGCCCATGAAGCCTTTTTTTCTATAGCTCCTTAGAGCTCCTATATGCTAAACTGGATGCTGCTCAATTCAAATTGAGTTTTGCTCCCAAAAGCTCTTTAAAATTTTAGTATGCCTCAGTTTATCATTTAAACAGTTCTGTTAGTAAGGCTAAGAAGAGGGAACCTAAGGAGATTCACCCCAGTCCGCCAGCCCCCAGGAGCAATAAGCAACCAGATGTGGTTGGGTACCTTTTGAGCTCGTGGAGCTCCCTGCTTTCTTGCTGCCTCAGGAGGTGGTGGGTGAGTGCTAGAAGGATCCTCTGAAGCTTTTCCATTATGAGCTCTCAGACTATTTGAGCATTTTGTTCTCTGGCAGGTCCCACTAGGTCCAACTTAAACACCTGGCTGAGTACAGGGTCCAACTTAGAAACTGGACCAGGTGGGCCTCCTTGGTGGCTCAGTTAAGTGTCCAACTTCAGCTCAGGACATGATCTCAAGGTGCGTGGGTTCCAACCTGTGTCAGGCTCTGTGCTGACAGTTCAGAGCCTGGAGCCTGCTTTGGATTCTGTATCTCCTTCTCTCTCTCTCTCTGCCCCTCCCCCACTCGTGCTCTGTCTCTTTCTGTCTCTCAAAAATAAAAAATAAGCATTAAAAAAAAATTTAAGGGGCGCCTGAGCCTGGGTGGCTCAGTTGGTTAAGTGTCCAACTTTTGGCTCAGGTCATGATCTCATGGTTTGTGGGTTCAAGCCCTGCGTTGAGATCTGTGCAGACAGCTAAGAGTCTGGAGCCTGCTTCAGATTCTGTCTCCCTCTCTTTCTCAAAAATAAATAAACATTATAAAAAAATTTTTAAGGAAAAAAAAACTGGACCGGGGTGCAGGGTCAGACTGGATACAACATAACAACTGGATCAGGATGAGAGTTGGACTGGGTGTGACTGAAGCTGCACTTGTCTGCTGTGAGGACTCGGGTAAATAAAATTTGGTTTTAAGGCTGAACAAACAGGATTAACTTGCCAAAGATCATTTTGCATTACAGTGAACAGAGAAAAGACATTTTAACCAAGGTAAGTTCATCCATTTCTGAGGTGTCCTAGAGGAAACGGGGTCTCACTATGAAGGGTAGATTAAAACTTTTTTTTCCTCTCTCTCTCTTCTACATTCCTATTGACCAGGATGAGACTTGCTGGGACACCCTGCTGACTCCAGAGCCCAAAGACAGAATCCTGGGAAAACTGGCAGAAGCTGGCAAAGCGTAAAAATGTTTACCAAAGTCAGCTCTCTCAAATCTGTTTGTGATGCCTGGGTATGAGAGAAAGGTGTAATTTCACATTGTCCCTATCTTTCATATTGTAGGTAAAAACATCTGTAAGACTTAGATCTTCAAAAATGATTCATGAATTTGCATTCATGCACCCATTGGTTGTTGATCATTTCTCTCCTGGGAACAACTACTGATTTCTTGATTTGTCTCACTTTGTGTCCTGAGAAGCTGACTGGGTTTTCTGTCTGAGTGAACACGCAGGTTCATGTGTGTGCGGGCAGCTCAAACGTCAGATTGGGGCCCCATAAAAGTGCCTGGACAGAAATGTGGATTGTACTCCATCTGCAGCTAGAGTCCTACAGGCTTTTGCCAGCTCTCAGGGGAATTGTCTAAGTCTTACTTGTGGTTATCTTTGGGAGTGGCTCTGGATCTTGAGAGGGTAGTGTCTTTTGCACCCTCCTTGGGGCTGACTTTTATGTCCTTAGGGTTGTCCTATAGTGTCAGGAATATTTACTGTTTGTCCCTGATGAAACCTGGTAAGATATTTGAAAGATATTCTTAAAAAAATTAGGGGCACCTGGGTGGCTCAGTTGGTTAAGCATCCAACTCTTGATTTCAACTGAGGTCATGATCTCAGGGTTCCTGAGATTGAGTGCTGACACTGTGGAGCCTGCTTGGGATTCTCTCTCCTGTCTTTCTGGCCCTCCGTGGACCATGCATTCTCTCTCTCTCTCTGTCTCTCTCTCTTCTTTCTTCTCCCTCAAAGTAAATAAACTTAAAAAAATTTTAATGCCTCCATTTATCTTCTAACAATAAATAGATGTGAGATGGCAGAGGGAGAGAAAAAGGACAGAGGGAAAGCAGAGGGAAAGAAAAAGGGAAAGGAAAGTGAGAAAGAAAGAGAGAGAGAGAGAGAGAGAGGCTGCAATATATATATATATATATATATATATATATATATATATATACACACACACACACACACTTATATATACGCAGTCTCTTGAGACAAACATAAATTGTCTCGGTCAGAATCACATAGGGACTTGAAAAGGATGGTGGTAAAACATGAACTAATTTTATTACTGCCCTTAACTGCATTTCTCATATCCCTTTCTATCAGGGTTCTAGATAGATCCACATAATTAAAGGAAATTATTTGGAACATGAAGTTATGGAGGTTAAGTCTTCCTACATCTCTTGGGACCCTCTTATCAGCCATTACAGATCCTAAGAAGCAGGTTCTAGCCCTTCCAACACATGTGAAAGCCTCTACTTTCTTTGTAGTCTCTTTTTGTTTAACCCCTCTACATTGGTGTTTGTTTTTCTAATTCATAAATGATATAGTATTTAGTATAAGAAATAGTTCTCTAGAAACTTAACCTCAAAATAGAAATCTGAGATTATTTGCTTAATTGGGTTAGATTAGAAAGTATAATAAATATGTTGCCAATAATTAATGGGATTCTGGTAGTTCATGGCATGTAGCTTCAGTAATGAAACAAATTATTTAACGTATCACCTTTCAAGGCAGCATTTTGAGAAACAAACTGGCTTTTGTATTGGAATGCGATGGAAAAAATGACGAAAATAAGCACAAGTTTGGTGACCCAGTCTTACGGCACTGGAGTGTACAGAAGAAAGTGACCAACTCAAGATCTGATACACACAAATCAGAGACCAGAGAATTTCTTTACTAACTAGGTAAGATATCTTATCTATGTAACCACAAGACGAATGATCTGAAAAACAGACCTAAACTTTGACCTTCTGGTTTGCAGAATTACTATACATGTTGAATTCAAAGTATCCCTGGTCCTCTTATTTTAAAATCAGAACTTTTTTTCCTAGAGAACATGGGAGACTGAATGTTGGAACGAGAATATTTGAGATTATAATGGTTTTCAATAATTTGAACTCTCAAAATACATTGAGTCCCCTTGTCAACAAAAGCAAGCTTTCCTTCTCTCTTTGTGGAGGTCAGCCTCTCTGTACTTGAATACTCAATAAAGACTCAACTGTGACAGTTAGTTCCTTGAAGAAGGATGGTAAAATTAGGATTTTGGATGAGAATGTATTCTAAGAGTGTTAGAACAGGGAAGACATACCACAACACCAATCAAGATGAATTTATGATAGTGGCTTTGAATAAATGAAGATACAAGGCAATAATGTAAAAGAATTTATTCAAAATCTTAGTAGGGTAGGAATTTGAGTGTTTTCATGTGTGAAAGGCTCAGCCATACTATAACAATGTAAATTTGAGTACTCCTAAAACACTAGAGCTTTAGCATTCATAGAAAACTCTATAGTGGCTATATCATGAAAACTAAAGATCATGGTATAGATATCAACATTGAAATGAGTTTTCTAGGATTTGGGGGGAGGTGATGAGACCCTTGAGTCATAAAGTTCAAGTGACAACACATAAAAACCAGAGACAAGGCAGGCAGATTACAATAATTAGACAGCAGAGCAAATTGTGGCATTTAGCGATAGTACCTATTGGCATCGTCAGTGAACGGTCAAGTACAATATTGCTTAATCTGTTTACTAAAAAGTTTTAAATCTAGATCTGGTGGAAGACATATAACATGAAACACCATAATGGAAAATCAGTGTCCCACACTGAATTTCCAGACTTGAGCCAGTTCACAAATGCAGACTCCCCTGAATAATGTAAGGAATGAATCCTCTTAGGAAGGCTATTGCAGCACTGCAACAAGTGTGTGCTTTAACTATTTCTCCTCAACTTTCCTAAAGGAATTTATAGCATTTAATGTGGTGATTATACCTGGAGAAAATCCAAGACAAAACAGGGATGTCTGGTCATGGGTTATACATTTACAATAATCCCTAAGTACCCCAAACACCATGGTGGTCTACTGTCAGAGAGAAAAATTATGAAGGTCAAATGACTGATGGTGCTGTGAGCTGAATCCATTTAACCACGGGTCCAGATGATCTGTGAACACATCCTTCAATTTTCCTTCAGTTCCTGAATGCACAGTTGAACATAGCCTTACAAAGCAATTGGCTGAGTGGATAGCTGGCTCTTAGACACAGAATACAGACATGTAAGAAGATCCAAGTGGAAAACCACTGGATCTGCCTGCCAGTGCATAGCAAAATTGTGAACAAGCAAATATTGCATTCCTAGGTACTTGTTGAGAATATTTACCACTAGGGTCTAATTACAAAATGTTAATCATGCAAATGGATTGAAAACAATGACAAAAAAAAGACATTACATTAAAAGAAAGACCTATACAAATTACCTATACAGATTACATACAAAGCAAGATCTCTATAGACTTTTCATTAGCTACAAGCCAAAAGACAGTAATAATAACTTAAAAGCACCAAGTGGAAATAAATATCTATCTAGCATTAGACATGCAACTAAACATTCAAAAATGGAAGTAAAGTATGAGTGGTTAAAGAAAAAAAATGAGGGGCGCCTGGGTGGCGCAGTCGGTTGAGCGTCCGACTTCAGCCAGGCCACGATCTGGCGGTCCGTGAGATCGAGCCCCGCGTCAGGCTCTGGGCTGATGGCTCAGAGCCTCGAGCCTGTTTCCGATTCTGTGTCTCCCTCTCTCTCTCTGCCCCTCCCCCGTTTAAGCTCTGTCTCTCTCTGTCCCAAAAATAAATAAACGTTGAAAAAAAAAATTAAAAAAAAAATTAAAAAATGAGTTTATTACCAAAACATCTTAACAAAAGACACTTCTAAAGAATGCTATTCAGGCATAAAGAAACAGACCAGAAGAAAGAAGATACAGAAGAGAATTTTAAGAATACTTGAGGGAGAGCAATTTCACATACTCCCCTAGGCTGGAAACTAGACAATTTCTCTTACAATGCTAAATCCCTTATCTTATCATGTGAACAATTGCTACATAATGCATAAATAACTGTAAATAAGAGCCATCACCTCTTACCTAGTACAATATCCAACATACTGGAATCCATTGGTTTCATTCCTTATAGTTTCTTCTATACATTTCTGCAGTTACCACTGAATTCAGCAGTTTTCATACCTGTGCGCTGTTATTTGACTATTCACGTTTTTAGTAGTTGTCTTTCCTCAGAAGACTACCCAGAGATATTTCTGGACAGATTTTTCCTGAATGATCAAGGTCTTATCTTCCTTCCCTTCCTTCTGATTATGTTGGGTATAAAAGGCACTTGATAATTTTACTTTTACTACCTATTTGTTATGTAACATTAACCTAATTATACAAAAAAGCAAGGGAATATAAGGAAAACACTCAGTTATTGAATGTATTATAAGCTAACAGGTATTTTTTTTTCCGAAAGCAAAAGAGAACATACAATTCTGTAAGATGCTTTACCCATTTAACAGCTTTCTTTACAACATATATTTTAATTTGACCTTATTTCTGCTCAGCTAAGTCAAATTCTCTTTGCAATTTCTTCATTTTTCATCAATTTTTCAAATTTATTTGTCAAAATTCTTCATTGAAAAAAATCACAACTCACTATTACTTAGGTCAGAACTTGTATTTAGAAGAGGGAAAATATGCACATATGTCCTGGGCAGGAAGGAATATAGCATCACAGGAAAGAACACCATCTGATTGAAAGAGCTATCTTGGGACATGCCTGCGTGGCTCAGTCGGTTGAGCATCCAACTTCAGCTCAGGTCATGATGTCATGACTGGTGAGTTTGAGCACCATGTGCTGACAGCTGTGCTGAAACCTCAGAGCCTGGAGCCTGCTTTGGATTCTGTGTCTCCCTCTCTCTCTGCCCCTCTCCTGCTCACACTATGTCTATCTCTCAAAAATAAACATTAAAAAAATTTAAAGAAAGAGTTATCTTGGGTTGAGAAGTAGAGTAGTAGAGGTGAATAAAGGAAATCTGACCTGAGAATTTTATTTGAGAACATGTCTAGTTCTGTTATCTCGATAATCACAAATAAGCAATGAAAATTGGTCACTACTCCAATATAAAAAAAAATACATATACTCTACTGTTAGAAGGTCAATGTCATTGTCCTTTTAACAGAGGAATAGAAAATTTATAAAATGAAGGAGACCTTATTGCATAATGTTTCGGTTGGATACACAGAGTTTTCAGTAATTTGATATTATAGTTGCATAATTATAATAATGTCTTAAGTTGATTGCTTTGGAAGATGGATTATGATGTATCTAATTGAGTTGAATCCTTCAGATAAATTTCATTAATTTCACTTGCTGAACACTAATGGTTGTGTAACTCAAGATTAAAAAGGCATTATTATACCAGTTATTACAGTTTATTCCAAGATATACCACTTCATTTACTGGAGAGTCAAATACTAACCAGGACAAAGGGTCAAAGATACAATAGAAGTAATTACTTTTCCTTGCACAAGATCTAGTGAGAGTATGAACCTAACTGCCACAGTTCCTTTCCTAGCCACACTGTGTTACAGGGCCATAGTTGTATATCTGAAATGAAATATTGCCAGATATTTCACACAGTAAGGTCTTATACTACCTGATAAGTTATTAAGGAAACCTCATAAACTTCTTACATGAAAGATATATTGAGCAGTCCATCTTTCATATAGAGTATTTGGGATTGAAATATCAGTGTGCATCCTGATCCCTGATCTCAGGACAGGCTATTAATTATACAGAGAATATTTATCCTACATGCTCCACAGTGCACATTTTTTTCCTTTGATCAAAAAATGTATTATTGAATCACAATATTTGAATGGCATATAAAATTATATCAATCTTTGTAAAATCATAGCCTAGGAAAAGCAGCTCTTTCTTCAATGCCAATTTTTATAAAGAGACAAAAACAGATTTAATCTTGAAAGTTTTAATGAAATCTGTGGGATGTCCTTAACCAGCCTTCCCTACTTGTCAAATTACAGTTCTTCTTTACTATTCTTGGAGAGCAATGCACTTGATTCCTGTGGTTCTTAATTGTCTCTTTCCAAACTTCAAAGGAAAATTAAAGACTCTTCATATCACTTGAGAAATAAAAAATGTAGGCTAGATTAACTAATAAATATTAATGCCATTAAAAAGAAACAAACAGAGCAACAGGAGTAAAACACTCATTTAGACTGTACATCAATTTTAATATGTGTGACTTAATACATTGCAAAAAGCCATGTATGATCACCTATGAAATGCATCAAATTATCTTCATATGAGAATCATAGGCATTTTTCCAAATGCTCTATCATAAGACTTTGTGAGGACTTGGCTTCCCTAATTCATGTATTAACTATTGCACTAGCATAGTTATACAAGTTTATATTCTAAATGTGTGCCACTTTGAATATCATACATTCTAGTGTTCTCTATGGTCAATTAGAAATATTAATAAAAATAACATAAAAGTGACATTAATCTACACTTAGCTTTTGACAGTTTCATCCATATTACTTTCATTATTATATATAATAAAATCACTGTTGCTCATTCAATCAAGACAAATGCTTGGGGTTTTGTCATGCTAGGCATATTTTGTTTTGTGCACCTTTATCGTTTTTGTTCATATATGTAAATCCATTCATTCACACAAACCATATCTACTTTATAGGCAATGAACAAAATAGATAATGTTCCTTATTTTATAGAGCTCATGTTTGGGTGAAAATGAGAAATAAATAAGTAAACAAACAAACAAGGTACATAACAATGACAGATTATGAGAGATTCTTTGAAAAGAAATAAAAGAGTATAAGTGGATAAAAAAATTCAAGAGTGCAATAGATATCTCTTAGAAGGTAGACATGGAAAGTAAGCTAATACTGGAACACGAAAATTTCAAAGGAAGTGAGTGGATCACACACAGTTTATTCCAGGCAGAGGAAATGATAGGTACAATTGCTGCAGAGTAGGAAAACAGTTGGGGTGATCAAAAAAGAGCAAAAAAGTCAGTAGTGCTGGAAAGTGAATGAAAGGAGAAAAGGAAATTGGATATGGGAATAACAAAAGGCCAGATTTTCTAGGACACTAAAGGCTATATTAAGGAACTTGAACATAATTCTGAATGAGAACCACTGGAGATTTTGGAGCAAAAGAAAGGCATTGTCTGACACATATTGTAATGCAAATCTGCTACCCAACGTGGAGGTGGAAGTCAAGAGAGGCACCAGGGAGAAAAGTTCATCTAAATATGGCAGAATCTAAATCTCAATCTAAATTATAAACTAGTGTCTCAAACTTTACATCCTCGGGTATGTCCACATGGTTTCAGGTCTCATCCCTACTTGAAATATAAACACATACCCCTGGAGTAGCAACTCTCCATGGAGTTCTCATGGAATAGATATTAAGTCAGTCATAGTATAACTTCCAAGACTTCTCTCTCAGCTCAGGTCCCACGTTTTACTAAATTTTACTCAGAGGAAAAAAAGTAAAAACCTATCTGGCAGAAACATATTTCTTATACAGTCTCACTATATATTGATTCATTATGGATATCCTCATAAATTTACAAAGGAATAACCCTAGGTATTTTCAGTAAGATTCAACTCTTGTAATAAATGGATATTATAAATTATTGGCCATGGTAAAATTTGTAATTTTTTTCTTTTTTTATTTGTATTTTCTAAATTTTCTTTATTGATTACGTACTGTTGATTTTTAAATAACTAAAAAATATATATTATTTTCTGCATTTGGCATATTTTTGCCCTTTTTTTCTGTAAACAAAGAAAAAATAGTTGTAAACTTAATAGCTAAATTATAGTTTATAAAATTTCTATGGATTTCAATAATTTACACATTTTCTATATGCTAATTATGGAACTTTTAGCATTTTCCTCAATGGCTATTGGCATTGTTACATGTAGTTTAATATTTTTATGGGCATCTCTCCATTCCAAATGTGCTCGAGTTGGGTGGTAAATAACCCTGCATTCAGGCTCAAAGTAGCAGAGTGACTATCGACCAACCACATCAAAATTCTCCACTATTAAAAATTGACATTGTATGCTATAGTCCATACAGTTTTCAGGTGACTAGGAAAGGGGAATACTTCAGTAATTCAAAAACCCTTTATTGCCTCTGTGACTAAAACTGAATACTCTCACTTTGGAGACTTTTCAAAAATTAATTTATAGGTGGGTTCTTCCCATATTTCCTCTTGTAGTTTATTTGCACATAAAGAGATATTTCTACCTAAAGAGATATTTCCAAATAAGACTATTCAAAGTTTACATATATGTATGCTTGCCAAAAATCTTGTATAATATAAAAATTGGAGGTTATCAATATTAGTCTGAAAATATCTTTTTATAGTGTTATCTGATCCAGCCAGGTACCAAGTACCATCTACCAAGTAGTAGATGACAATATTTATAGCCTAAGTAATTATTCATCGTATGTGGCCCATTCTAGGGGTAATGGGGCACAGTTATTGTCTATGGCTTTAGTGTGCAAAACTCCCTTTATAACTTCACACTTCATTGAAAATATTATGTGAAAGGTAAATCCAGCCCCTGTTCTGCAAAGCCAGTCTATCAGTTGCCCTTGCTTGTAAGCAGCTTTCACAATTTCTCTCTATGATTTTTACAAAACTGATAATGCTTTGTAAATATTTTAGTTTTCACTGTAAATTGTGGCACTTTATCCAGACTATTTAGGCAGATGACTCCAAATATAATCCCAAGGCTGGACACGACCCTAAAATGAGCAAAGACACAGCTTTAAATTTAAGTAGAGATTATGCATGCTTGTCTATCATTCTCTACAGATTAATAGCAAAGCAATTTTAATTTCTTGTTCCTTGACTCTTTCTAATATACTTTTGAAATCATTCAGAAAGCCCTCTTTAGTAAGGAACTTGGGAAGCTATACTGTAGCTGTCAGATGACCAATTGAATGGAAAATTGAAATAGATGGGGAAAAGTGTTTCCACTGAATGATTTTCCACCAGAGTGTGGTAATCACCTTGGTAATGTTTGGCTAATGCCCTTCTTTTCTCCATTACCTTCCATCAACTTCCATCATGCTTCACTTCCTTTCCAGGACTCAGGGTGGCTCTCACTCCTCCCTATACCAATTTCATTTGGTACCAGTCCATTTCACACCATTCCAACACTTTGTTCTCATCAGTTTATGCTCACTATCTTTTCAAATATCTTACTATTTCATTTCCTCATTCATATATTTAAAGCAGCCTCAAAATTCATGAACAAGGAAAGAGTACATAAAAAAAGAGATCTTAAAATGAATAGAAAAACTAGAAATAAAGTATCAAATCAAAAGAAAAAAATTCACCAATATTATTTAAACTTAACACTTCAAAATAAAGTTATATTAGAGAGTAGATGACAGCCTATTGATCATTTAGACCTGTGTTCAGAATACTCAGTTTATCCTCTATAGTCCATAGGAGATCTGATAAAGTATTCCAATCCTTAGCCCAAATCCTGCAATACAAAAAATCCTCCCCTAACAGAGAGTCTGGAAGAATCTGTTAAATTTATGTTACCAACAAACAAGTCTTAGTCACTACATTGATTCATTGACCAAGTATTGAATGAATACCTAAATGTTTCAGAGAAATATGTTTGACTTGAGAATACAAAAATGAAACAAAACATAATTATCATCACTTTAAGTCTGTCTAGTGTGAGATTAAAATTATATCAGAATATTCTACATCTGCATTTGCTTGTCTTATCTGATTGTTCACTCTAATAATTTGTTGTTTCCTCAATTATTTTAAATTATGTGTATGTTACTGGCACAGTGATATGCTTCCATCTCTTCCAACTGCCAGGATAATACAGTAAGGGCAGAGAGGTCTGCAGGAGACTTTATGGAAAAACACAGTGCCAAACAAAATGGTAGTGGTAGGTAATATAGATTAGGTAGGTAATGGTTTCAAAAACTATACAGAAATTAAGGTACTTTCCAAATTTACCTAGTCTAGACATTTCTTTGTGTGGGAATGATTTCCTCATACCTTCACAATTAAGGATCTATATTCAAGAAAATAATCCATGTCTCATAATCATCAATTTTAAGCTATTTTCAGAGAATTTAAAAGGCAAAAATCTTGATTGCTTTTGTACATTATCTAGTTATTTTTGTCTCTTTGTATATTCTTTGTATTTTTTAATCTATAGAACAAACTGATTAGCAATGTAAAACTTTCCATATAGTAATGGGTGTCTTGGCATATTAATACAGGATATCTCAAAAACATGGTAACGTCCTCTTCAATATCCTATATATATATATACCTCATATATATGTATTATTAGAAAAAACTGAAAATGACATCAGTTATACACAGGTGAACAATGATGGGTGAGGACCTACAAATATATATCCTAATTTCAAAGGAAAGTGCAATGCTCTAAAACAAAATGAAGTGAAATATCAATGGGAAGTGCATAACCTTTTGGAAAAGCACTATTCAATTAACAGAGAAACAGAAATATCAAGGAAAACACAGAGGAAATAATAATGCATGAGAAACAAAAATGGCGGATCTAAGATTAAGTAGTTTATCACAATTTTCCTTTAGTAACTCTACATTTTAAGCTTCTTGTACTGGATTAACGGTCACCAACTCAACATCACCCCTTTTATGTTCTTATTAAATTATAGAAGAGAGTGAGAAACTAAATTTACAAGAATCTACTTTCTAATATGGACTTAGATTTATTCTCCAAGGAAAGGAAATGCCCAGACATTTGGAAGGCATTAAAAAAGAAGGGTCCAAATGTTATCCAATGGTAGTAGTAAGCTTACCTTTGGTCAGGGGTAAGATTCACAAGAGCTTCCCGGTAAGGATTTGAGAACCACATGCAGTTTAAGAGTTGTCAAGAACTTCTTAGAAAGTCTTTAGACATGAAGTGGACTTTCACAAGATATGGTAGAACATGAATTCTGCCACCATAAGCTTAATTATGGTGGCTGATAGCTTCCTTTGCTCTACCAAGGACTGTGAAAGCACCACTTTCCTTGCATGAAAATATTTAACATATAGAATATATTGAGTCTTTCTTGGTTTTCTGAAGAAAATGTGAAGCAACCATGATGAACAACTGTGCTGCATTCATTTAATGGGTTATTACCGAGGGACAAAAGATGAGCTTTGTAGCAAGGCACAAAAAGGCATGGAAGAAACTTAAATGAATACTTCCAAATGAAAGAAGCAAAACTCTAAATACTACACACTGTATGACTCCTACTAGAAAATAACATTCTGGAAAAAGTAAAACTATATAGATGATGAAAAGATTAGTGGTTGCCAAGGGCTTGGGGTAAGAAAGGAAGGCTTGAATAGGCTCAATGGGTGCATTTCAGGGGATATTTTTAACACAGTGATACTACCCTCTACGATACTGTAACAATGGTTATATAATCATATACAGTGTCTTTCCCATAGACCTTTACAACATAAAGAGTGAACTTTAATGTATGCAAATTCTAAAAAATCATTTTGAAAGTTGGAGGATTCCAGGATAGAATGAAGAATGTGACAAATCAACCTTACTCTGTTATAAATGTATGAAATACCTTCACGGCAGTGTTTAGGGGACATTTGTGGTGCTCTAGGCATTTAAAAGTGAATAGAATCTGAAAGACTAAATGCAAAAAAACCCAAAAAACTAAAAAACAAAAAAAACAAAAAACAAAGCCACCACCAACAAAAACCTCACATAAACACCACAGTTATAATTGTTCCCCGCGTTGTATGGGGTTAGCAATTCTCACACTGCTATACATGTATTCTGGAATTGAACAATTAAGTAAACGTAGGGTAGATGGTAGAAGTAAGGTGTATCACAGAGTGGTAGTTTCTGATAAGCAAGGGAAGGAGGCTAGAATAATCCATGTAGTAGTGGATTGGAGTTGGAGGCACCGGTATTATGTTGCCTTAATACAGACAGATGGTAACCTATGGAAATATTTACAGATATGTGTATATCCCTGGTCAGCATACACACACATTTCCTTGCTCTGTCAGCTGAGAGGGCCTAGAAGCAAAGAAGGCTCAATGGCAATAAGAGCAGACACCAGAATGATCTAGCTTTCTAATTATATTCTCAAATAAAGGAACAAGGCTCAGAGAAATGGCCAATTCTATACTTGGGGTAGGATATTTAGAGATAAGCCTGGAGTATCTTGTCACGTCAAAATGTAAAAAAGTGCTAAAGACACAAATATGAAATTGACAAATATGTAATCCAAAACAAGGACTACTATATCTTTGAATATAGAAGAGGAAAAGTTCTGAAAAAAAAGACACAACATGAGTGTTGATCAATGTTTTAAACCTTTTAAGCAGCTCCATTGTGAATGAAAATAACATGTTATTTATAAAATTATCTGCGTTAAATCAATTTTATACTTTGTTTCCATTTTAATGTTCTAAAAATTATTTATTACATTTTTGAAAGGTGTCTATGAGTTTTGAAATAAATGACACATGAACAAGACTTCATGTCCTATAATTATTCCTATTACAATGGAGTCTCAATATTAAAATAGTCAAGTTTATTCATACTAAGTTAACCTAAGACTATAAAAAAATTAAACTGAGCATCAAATTGATGTACTTTTCATAAGACAATACATTTCATAATTCCTCAAAGAAACTATTGATCTATTACTAGAATAGCAGAAAGAAAAAAAAATGACCATCAAACTTTGGAACCAAGGTACTAATGTAGATTTATGTGGAATGAAAATCAAATTTCCTTCAGACTAGACTTAATCACTTTATGAAGAAAAAATGCATAAAAAGGATGTTCATAAAGTCTTTTCTCCATTACTTTTTTTTCCCTGTGAGATTATGTGAAATGTTTAATGTTTTTATGTACTGCTTTGAAGTTTTAATAAAACATTTTCCAAAAGTTTTCCTAATTTTACATTGTATGAGATAAAATAAATTTCTACTTAATAAGTGGTTTCCTGAGATTGGCCATTACTAGCATTTGAGTATGTGCTATATTTAAACCAAATAGCCCTACAATCCTGAGAGTTCAAGGTACCATTTTAGCAAATGACGAAAAACATGAATAGTTTTTCAAACAGAGAAAAACAAATTCTTATTGAACACATTACATCTCTTTAGGATGGGTAAAAATATCAATTCCAAAGAAATATGGTGTTAACCATTATGAGACAAACCATTCTGTCACACACAAATTGTGTGACTTTAGACAATTTATTAAAGTATTATGATCAATCTGTTCCCTTGTTATTATTCTGGGACAAGGAATTGGAAATGTAGTAAGGGTGGCAACTGACAAGATTTATAAAATTCTTAGTGACATCATTCATTCTATGCTGCCCACTGGAGTCATGTAATAATCAATGTGAAATCTCAAACTCAGTTCAAGGAAGTAAATTTTGATATACATTTTTATATAAAAAATACTAAAGTGATCATGTATTACTTATACATATATAAATCCTTCATGAGGAGAGAAGTAAATAAACTGGTTAAGTTTGAAAATCTTGTAGTTGCTTTGGCTATCTCATACGAAAGCCACAGCAAACTTTAAACATAATTTTAAAACCTTTTGACCTGTGTAAATCTTTTATTGGTAAAAATTATGACGTTTGACAATGCCAGGTGTCACTCTAGATACAGTGGCTTATCTTATATATTACCTTGGTGCAAGTGTAAATTAAAATATTTTAAGAAATAATTTCATATCCTCTTATAAAGCTGAACATTCAAATAGCCTATAAACCAGCAATTCTTTTTTAAGAATAGAACAAGAGAAATTCTTGCACATCTGCAAATGAGATAGGTACTGTTAGAATAGAAACAGAACTGTTTCTAAAAGTTTAAAAGGGGGAAGGAGGGTATTCCAAAAGGTAACTGCTAAGATTTCACAATTTTTTGAACTAAAAACCAAATGCCAAAGGACTGGGGCGCCTGGGTGGCTCTGTCGGTTAAGCATCCAACTTCGGCTCAGGTCATGATCTTGCACTCTGTGAGTTTGAGCCCCATGTCTGGCTCAGTGCTGACAGCTCAGAGCCTGGAGCCTGCTTGGGATTCTATGTCTCCCTCTCTCTCTGCCCCTCCCCCACTTGTGCTCTGCCTCTGTCTCTCAAAAATGAATAAATGTAAAAAAAGAAATTAAAAATAAAACTGAAAATGTGAAAATGTTTCCCCACGAACCCCAAAACACAAGAAATGGAGAAAAATCGCCTATAGCTTCAAATCAAACGTTGCATCAGCAGGGGGAAGAGAAGTGTGTCTGCCAGAGCTAAGAACAAAAGAATACAGTCAAAGGTCCTTACTAAAGAGGGCAGAAAGCCAATTATTGGAGAATTGTAGCTGAAATTTGAAGAGTTTTGCATCTCCACAAGTAACTAAAAGTGTTCTAAAGCAAGGTCTGAAGGCACTGTATTAAATATCTACTCCTTCATAACAAATGACCGTGACCTTGGTAGCTTAAAATAACACACGTTTATTATCTCACAGTTTCTGTGTGTCAGGAATCTGGGGACATGTCTTACACAGGTCCTCTATTTAATGGTCTCTGAAGACTGCTATCAAAATGTTGATGGGTCTGCATTCCCATCTGACACCTCTACTGGGGAAGAATCACTGCTAAGCTTATTCAAGTTGTTGGCAAAATCAATTTCCTTGCAAATTTAAAACTGATTACCCTGGTTTCTTGCTGGCTGTCTCCTGGAGGATACCCCAATTTTGCTGCAATGTAAACCTCTAGGAACAATCTCTTACTTCCTTAAAGCCAGGTAAGAGAGAAAGTCTCTAAAGCAAGTCTACAAATAGTAAAGTGTGGTTTTAAATAACGTAACATGATAGAAGGAATAGCATATCATCCTTTTTGCTATCGTCTATTGGTTAGAAAAAAAAAGGATTACACAACAGTACAGATACCATGACATAGGGATTATGGCAGGCCACATGCCCACTCTGTCCACCTCAGGGCTGAAGCACAACAAGCCACTGAAGCTATTTTCCAGAACAAAGCCCCATACTGAAAAAAAAAAAATCTAGAAGTTATTGATTTCAAATTTGAGACAAATAAATAAAAATGAGAGAAGAAAAAATTCTAGGTGTAGGGAAAGGAAAAAAGAATCAGGAGACCTCAGAGAATATAAAGTCATGCCTTTTTAATCATTATAAGACAGAAAAGCAGTTTGTAACCATTTCTCTCATAACAATTCAGACAAATTAATTTCATATAAAAATAAGCAAGAACAGTATCACAGGCAAACTTCCCAAGAATTTCTTATAAGACAAAAGACTGTAATAAGTTGAATAATGTCTATAGAAAAAAATTTAAATTATTGAAAATCTACCCATAAAACTGATGAAAAACATAAACTAATATTTCAAAACTTCCGCAAAGTAATTAGAAAGTGACAAAATACATGAAAAAGACCCCCACTGTATTATTTAATGAGATAAACTAACAAATACTATGATAAAACTCAAGAAAGCAGATATAAAATAATAAAAAAAATTAGAGTGGAGACAAAATTATTAGGAAAATTAGTAAAGACAATAGTTGCTGCCTTAAAAAGCAAATTGTGAAAAAAGTAACATTTTTAAAAATGAATACAATTGAAGAGATTCTAGACTTTGAGAAAGTAATGAGTACAGAAATGTTATGTATCGTAATACAAAGGGAAAAATCCAAAAGAAATACCTCACAAACCTTACATGTATACACCAGCAATATAACTTCAAAATACATAAAGTAATAATTGACAAAACTAAAAGAAGAAATCTAAAAATCGACAATTAGATTGGCAGACTTTAATATATTTATATTATTCAGAGTACAATTTATGACAAAATTGAATTAAACTAGAATACAATAACAAGATAACTAAAGAATCCCCATTTAATTAGAAATCAAACCAAGGGCTTAAAAGTATATGTATCAAAGAACTAAAACTGAAAATCAGAAACTTTTAAGTGAATTTTAAGTGAAAGAAAATAAAAATACAGTGTATTAGAACTTGGGAGAAGCAGGGGTGCGTGGGTGGCTCAGTCAGTTAAGTGTCCTACTTTGGCTTAGGACATGATCTTGTGATTCATGAGTGCAAGCCATGTGTTAGGCTCTATGCTGTCAGCACAGAGCCAACTTCAGATCCTCTGTCCCCCTTTCTCTCCACCCCTCCCCCACTTGTGTTTGTGCATTCTCGCTCTCTCAAAAAAAAAAACATTAAAAAGGTAGGAATTTGTGAGAAGCAGCAAGAGATATGCTACAAAGAAATTTAGAGTCTAGTTATGTATACTAGAAACTTAGGAAGGCTAAATCAGTGATTTAAAGCTTATATTTCAGAATACATATTTAAGCCTAATAAATGTACACATAAAATTACTGATAAAAGAGTAAAATTAAATAGGAAACAGAATTTTTAATTGAGTATATTAAAAATCAAATACCCTTAGGAAGATTTAGCAAAACAAAATAGGAAAATATTCAAACTGTCAAGAGCAGCAATGTAAAGGAGATCCCACTACAAATTCTACATCCTGGGCACCTGGGTGGTTCAGTCGGTTGAGCTTCCAACTCTTAATTTCAGCTCAGGTCATGATTCCAGGGTCATGGGATTGAGCCTCATGTTGGGCTCTGTGCTGAGCATGGAACCTGCCTAAACTTCTCTCTCCCTCCTCCTCTCTCTCCCTCTGCCCCTCTCCCTGTTCACATTCTCTCTTTCTCCAGAATGAATGAATGAATGAATGAATGAATGAATGAATAAGTAATGAATAAATACATAAATATACTACGCCCTTACAGTTTTTAGAAATATAGGAAATTTTTTCTATGAAGAAAGTATAACCTTGATTATAAAACCAGCAAAGGATCTTACAAGGACATAAAATTAGAGAACACTAGCCCCCATGGATATAAATTCAAAAATTCTTAAGGAAATATAAACAAATTAAATACAGCAATATATAAAAACACAATATATCACATTACATAAATCTGAATGTGATTAGTATTCATGATATATGTTATATATCACGCATATATAAAAGAATCTTCTATAAACAAACAAATAAATAGAAAACTCAATAGAATATCTGCAAAAAATTACAACAGGTATACACCCACCAGAATGGTTAAAATGAAAGAAAAAGATACCAAGTGTTAGTGAGGATGAACAGCATTGGAACTGTCATATATTATGAGTGTAATATTGGTAAAACCACTCGGAGAATTTTCTGTGTGGACCACAGCTAAATATAAATATACCCTGTGCCCCAGCAATTCTATTTCTTAGTGTATATAAAACAGAAAGGCATACATGTGTTCACCCGAAGACATGAATTTTCAAAACAACACTATAATTGATGCCAAATGCAAACTATTTAAATAGCAAATGTCAATCCAACTATAGAATGGATAAATTGTGTAAAGTCTATTCACACACCAGAATAGCATAAAACGGGCAAGAACAAGCTACAGTTTAGAACATAAATATATGGCTGAGTCTCACAAATATAATAACAAACGTAGGAAGACAGACAGAAAAGAATTATGCTGTGTTCATCCATTTGTATAGCAAGTAATCTGAAGTATTATAAATCAAGGTAAACTTCTCTTTGAGGGGTTCATACCTGGCAAGGGAAACGAAAGGAACTTCTATGTTCCCATGTTCCCCGATCTAGATATGAGACACACTGTATATTTTATGAATTTGCAATGAGTTGTACACCTATGTTAACTTCTCTGTTCCATGCTACGCATCAAAAAACAGCTAAAGAAATGGCCTATGTCTTCAGAGGGGATTCAGCTGATTGGCCACCTGGCCTAGGCAAACAAATAGAAGGAAAATGCAAGTCACAGTAGTTTTAAAACAACTGCCGATTTCAGAATTTTCTCAGTAAACTGAATTCACATTATACTTCACACCAATACTGATTGTATATCCTCTAAGTCTCCAATATAAAACTCACTTTTTCATTATTAAGTTGAATAATAATTTTTGTGGTGATTACATAAGAAATCACATATAAATCCCTTAATCTAATGCCTGAAACACATGAAATATAGGGTCTGCCCCTTACAATTTATTTTATTTTATTCCCAATTTAAAAAGCTTTGCAATCATTTGTGTAACCTGTAAATTCATGATACTTTGTTTTAACATACAAACAATTAATTAAACATCCTTGGACGCCATCAGAGAGCTTTGATGTCAGCTCCCTGGATGCTCCCCAAATAGTCCAGCTTGTTCAATTCATTCTGCCCTTTGAAATTTAATGAGACTTGGCTTGAATATCATCTTCTCTATAGCCAGGATTTCTGAATTCTTACTTTTACTGCATTCCCTGTGGCCACTCTGTTTATATTTTAACTTTCCTTGTATATTTTAACATACTAGATATTTCACTTCTCTCATTGTTCCTAACTTCTGCTTTGAAAACTTCATTATTTTTAGGTATGAGCAATTCAAAATGAAGAGTTTATAAGATTATCTAATGCAGTTATGTGGTTTAAGTAGAGTTTTAAAGGATAACAAGGGTCTGATTTGACTTGGAAAAAACCAAACTCTGACAAGTAGCCATATCAACTTCCTATGAAATGACCCAGAATATCAGTTCATAAAAAAAGAAGTCCTGCATAGAAACAGCAAAATGAATGAAAGCATAGAATTACATGAATTTTACTTCAGGCTTAAGCAAGACAGAAAGAATGGAGACAGCTAAAGATTAACTTGGCAGGAAGTGAAAAGCCCTGCAGAACACCAGTAGATAAACTGTGGCCTCAAAACACTGTAGAGAGAAACTTGTCTTCAGGATCCCAAACTGCCCCACGTCTGGACCATTTCTCTTTGGTGACACAGAGATCTCTGTCATTTGTCAATGTCAATACTCTCACCCTCTCAGCAACGCCATCTATATAGTAAGATTTTACCTCACATTTCTTCCCAGGAGGATTTGCATTTTTCAATGTATTAATTCTTTAATTAGGAGGAGAATACTATGAAGGTGAAAATATTTACTTTAGTTAGTGATGGACGAAATCTTCAACACTCTAAAAAGTATATAATGTAATCAAATACCAACCCAAATGCAAAGGTTAGGATGGTTCTCAATAGAAAGTTTATGTCAGAATTTATGCATTAGAAATCAGTTACAAAACTTGAAGAAAACAAAGCAATATTTGTTATGGGTTGAACTCTGTCACCCCCAAATTCCTATGTTGAAATCAACTACCAGTACCTCCGAATGTGACCTTCTTTGGAAATAGAGTTGTTTCAGTTGTAATTCATTATATTAAAATGAGGTCATTAGGATGGGTCCTGATCTGACTGGCATCCTTATAAAAAAGGAGTAATTTGGACAGATAGACATTATGTACAGAAGGGAAAACTCTGTGTGAAGATTGAAATTATGTTGGGATAAGCCAAGAAATGACCCAAAGCTAGAAGAAAGACCTGGAACAGATCCTTCTCTAGCATCTTCAGAGGGAGCATGACCTTGCCACACCTTGATCTTGAATTTTAAGTGCCTGGAAATGCGAAACAATTCATTTCTATTGTTTAAGCATCTGTTTTTAGTTCTTTGTTACAGCAGGCTTAGTAAACTGATACAGTATTCTATTTCAAATTAACTTTTACATAAACTATAAATTCAAACTATAATATTCATAAACTATAATATTCAAATATAAACAATAATATTCAAAACTATAATATTAAAAAGTCATCAGAGTAGGTATTTCTATATTATCGTTAGGGGGTGAATGGAAACATATTAAATAATAACTAGTAATTGTAATAGTAAGTATTTATCATGGAAATAATCAGTATATGTGGGTACATATCAATTATAATGCAATGGGGTTAATGGCATAAGAAGTATAGTAGCAGATTTTATCTTCAAATTATATTTTTAAATTTAATTTAATCTTTATATTTTAATATTTGATTATATGCCATACTACTATTAAATAGTGTAACTTGATTGTATAAATGGGCAGAAGCCAGGTACACACTATAAGAAGATACTTTAGGAGAATTTTCAGGGGAGATGTTTGTGAGGGATAAAAGAGAAAAAAAGACTGGAAAGAAAATAAGGGTGAGTTCAAGGGAGAATTAAGAGATTGTGATCTCCATTTTAAAAGAAAGGTTCTAAATTGAGTGGCGCCATGTGAACTTAGAATTTAGAATACTTATATTAGGTCATTACACAACTGAGGTGATCACCTACTGTAATACTAACTATCACAGAGGAAGAACCATGAACACCAAAGAATGATACAAGGGATCGCAAATGGAAAGGTTTCTCACATATTCAGTCCACATAAGATGGATCTGACATGCATAAGGTGAAGTTTTCTTTTTCTGCCCCCCTACCCCCATTCCTCAAAGATTTTTTTGTGGTGAGGTATGGATAAATGGAATTTTGCCAGCTTCATATGCCATGTTACATACAGGTATATTATAAAATATATAATATTTACATGGAGGTAAGAACTTGAGTTCTTATCTTGCATTTTAGTCATATTCAGAAATACCTAGAAATGGGATTTTAAATGCTAAAATGACAAGATGCTACAAAAATAGAAAGTTCGAGCAATTTGGAATAAGAATTTTAAATCTGGGGTGCCTGGGTGGCTCAGTCGGTTAAGCGTCTGACTTCAACTCAGGTCATGATCTCCTGGTTTGTGGGTTTGAGCTCCATGTCGGGCTCTGTGCTGACAGCTCAGAACCTGTAGCCTGCTTCAGATTCTGTGCCTCCCTCTCTCTGCCCCTCCCATGTTTGCGCTCTCTCTCTCTCTCTCTCTTAAAAATAAATTTAAAAAACATTAAAAATATTTCTTAAAGAATTTTTAAAACAAAATTTTGTAACTGTCATTTATAAATAAAAATTTAAATTTAATAAAAAATATTCTGTAATCTCTATCTCTGCATGCTATGTCTATTGAAAGTTAATGTCCTCAAATGTGGAAGAAATAACCTAAGTTAATTATGTTCTTTTAACAGTAGTATGCACTCTCCTGGACTTAAGGGGTAGTGTGTTGGGAGCTGAAAAGTTTCTAAGTTATCATCATCCTGTCTAGTTCTTTGTGGCATTTTTCTGTTTGGTCCCCACAAAATCCATTCTCCCCTTCTCCAATAGTAAAATAATTTTTTAATGCACATGACTTCCAAACCACAACAGATACTTCCTAGATTCCCTTCAGATAAGGCATGGCCATGTGACTAAGCACAATCAATGGAATATAAGAAGCATGAGGTGAACAACTTCCCTATTACCCTGTATAAAAAAACTATTGTGCTTTCCATTTCACATGTTTCTATTCCAGTCTGCTAAAATGTTAATGTGATGATGGAGGTTAACACCCCACTTGCTGTGAGATAAGATAAAAAAAAGATCAAAGAAACTAGATCTTCATAAATTGTTGATAAAAATATAATATTGGTAAAATCACTTTGGAAAATTCTGCAGACATCATGGTACAGAGCCCATTTACAACACCCTCATCCTGTCTCGTGAAAGGCCACGCCGAATCTACTCCTTCAACTTACTTGCTCCAATCATCCCAAGGACTCTTTCACAGCAGATTACTTTGTACCCTAAGTCACACAACAATTTCACTTATATATTTGTTAAAAGTGAAAATAAATTAGAATAATATTTAATAAGAGAAAAACTGGGTTAATTACACAGTAGAAACCAAACACCACATGACATATCTAAGCTGAACTCTACTATTTGGGTCAAAACCTCACCTCTTTTATTCTTCTCTATTAGTGAAGATGTTGGTAAACAACAACAAACATTACATATAAATATAAATATAAATATAAATATAAATTATAAATATACACAATATGAATATAAAATATAAGTATAAATATAAATATAATATGAATATAAAATACAAGTATAAATATAAATATAATATGAATATAAACTATAAGTATAAATATAAATATAATATGAATATAAAATATAAGTATAAATATTAAAAATATGTATTATGAATCTATTTCCTGAAAATATATGGAACCTCCAAGGTGCTGAACCTAAGAACTCAAAATAATAATGTGATAATAAAAACCTTAAGTGCTTTAATGTCCTAGGCATTAGAACTGGTCTGGCAGTAGGGGAGCCAAGATGACAGAACAGCATGGAAGTTTTTTGTGTGTCTCGTATCCATGAAATATAGCCAGACCAACACTAAACCATTCTGCACACCGAGAAAACTGATCTGAGGATTAACACAACAATCTGCACAACCTGAACCACAGAATTCAGTAGGTAGGCAGTGCAGAGAGGTGAACTGGGGGAGAGAGAAGCATGGAAGGCAGGAAGCCACTTTTGCGTGTGGAGAGAGGACAGAAATGGGGGGGGAGGAGTACAGGAAAAGCACCCTCCCTAAAAAGCAGCTGGAGAGAAAGTGGAAAAGTGGAAACAGCCTCAGGGACTGAACTAAAAAGGGAGAAAGGAGAAAGGAGAGGGTTTAAATTCCATTAAGACTGTAAACAACAGGAACGCAAAGGCTGCAACTCCACAGCTCAATACCTGGCAGTGCTCTGGTGGGAAGGGTGAATCCCCAGGAGCAGAGTGGAGTTGGGGCTCTTCAGGCCACACAGGGAGAGGTGGTTCCCCTGCTGGGAGGACACGTGGTAGAGGTTGTGTGGGTCCCCCAAAGGCAAGGACCTAGGGGACCTCGGAGAACAACCACATTCACTGGTACTGGAACAAGGTCGTTAAGGGTGAAGCCTGGTGCCAGATGTGTATTGTGATATTCCATAATCCCTGAAATGCTGCTGCTACACTACCTTATGAACTTTTCATGGGGCAGGCTGGCACCCAGCCGCAGTCTCTGGGTATTGGTAGGAGCACGGTCCCGCAAACATTCCTTGGTACAGTCAGACCTGGACACTGCTCAGTGAGACCCTCCTGCAGAGGGGCAGAATGGGCCAAAGCCACAGTCCCTCAGACGTAAGGGGTCAGGAAAAACAGCTATATATGAGGCAAAACTCAGGAGGGAGGTGCTGCCTGGGGCTTGGTCATGCACTGTGTAAAAGTAGGGAGTGGACAGAAGCCAAAGTCAAAGGACAAGCACATGATTGCTGATCAGTGAGAACACAGTTCTGATACTAGAGACTGGATAGCTGGGTAAGTCCATTTTCACCGCTCCCACGCATGTGCATATGCACCTACAAGCATCACAACAATCCACCCCAGTAAGCTAAGCAGTACCATCTAGTGGACAATGGAGCCATTACACTAAGCCCTGCCTAACTGGGCCAACCTCTCTCTTCAGGAACACAAGTCTCTGTGCCTGGTTAGTTTATGGAATAAAGTGTTTCATACTTTGACTTCTAGGGGAAAACGAAGTAATTTCAGTCATATTTCATTCTCTTTACCAGTCCATATATTCAACTTTCTTTGTGTTTTTTTGTTCTTTTCTTTCTTTTCCGTTTTTTTTTTTTTTTTGTGAAAGCACAGAGACAAAAAAATTCATTTTTATTTTCAATTACTATTACAAAAATTTGTCTTTAATTTTTTCCACTGTATTATTTACTTTTGTGTAAACAAGTAAAAAATTCTATTTTACTTCCATCATTTTATTTTAGTCTACTTCAGTGTATTCATTTCTTAAAAATTTTGAAAAGACTTCATCTTTTTTCTTTGCCCTTTTTTTCTCTAATCTATCAAGCCCCTTTCAACACCTAGACCAAAACACACCTATGACATAGCATCATTTATTCAATCTTTGTGTGTGTGTGTGTGTTTGTTTTCAATTTTTTAATTTTAATATATGTTTTAAATTAATTATTTTAATTTTTTTTTACCTCATCAATTCCTTTTCTCCCTTCAAAATGACAAAATGAAGGAAATCAACCCAAAAGAAAGAGCAGGAAGAAATAACAGCCAAGGACTTAACCAACACAGATACAAGCAAGATGTCTGAACCAGAATTCAGAATCACGATAATAAGACTACTAGCTGGAGCCAAAAATAGATTATAATCCCTTTTGTGGAGATAAAAGAAGTAAAAGCCAGTCAGGATGAAATAAAAAATGCTATAACTGGTCTTCAAACTTGAATGGTGCCACGGCAGCAAGGATAGATGAGGCAGAACAGAGAATCAGCAGTATAGAAGACAAACTTATGGAGAATAAGGAACCAGAAAAAAAGAGGAGATTAAAGCAAAAGAACACAATTTAAGAATTACAGAAATTAGTGACTCATTAAAAAGGAACAATGTCAGAATCATAGGGTTCCCAGAAGAGGAAGAGAGAGAAATAGGGGTAGAAGGGTTATGTGAGCAATATATACTGAAAAACTTTCCTAACATGGGGAAAGACAGACATCAAAAGCCAGGAAGCACAGAGGACTCCCATTAGATTAAACGAAAGTTGACCATCAACAAGGCATATCATAGTCAAATTCAGAAAATACTCAGGGGGCGCCTGGGTGGCGCAGTCGGTTAAGCGTCCGACTTCAGCCAGGTCACGATCTCGCGGTCCGTGAGTTCGAGCCCCGCGTCAGGCTCTGGGCTGATGGCTCAGAGCCTGGAGCCTGTTTCCGATTCTGTGTCTCCCTCTCTCTCTGCCCCTCCCCCGTTCATGCTCTGTCTCTCTCTGTCCCAAAAATAAATAAACGTTGAAAAAAAAAATTTAAAAAAAAAAAAAAAAAAGAAAATACTCAGGCAAGGAGAGAATCATGAAAGCAGCAAGGGAAAAAAAAGTCCCTAACCTACAAGGGAAGACAGATCAGGTTTGCAGCAGACCTAGCCACAGAAAATAGGCGGTATAGAAAGCAGTGGCAGGATATATTCAATGTACTGAATCAGGAAAATATGCAGTCAAGAATTCTTTATCCAGCAAGATTGTCATTCAAAATAGAAGGAGAGATTGAAGCTTTCCCAGACAAAAATTAAAGGAGTTTGTGACCAGTCCTACAAGAAATTTTAAGGGGACTCTCTGAGGGAGAAAAGATGAAAATAATAAACAAACAAATACCAAAGCAACAAAGACTAGAAAGGATGAGAGAACACCACCAGAAACTCCAACTCTACAACCAACAGAATGGCAATAAATTCATATCTTTCAGTACACACTCTAAACGTCAAGGGACTCAATGCTCCAATCAAAAGACATAGGGTAACAGAATGGATAAGAAAACAAGATCCATATCTATGCTGTTTACAAGAGACCCACTTTAGACCTAAGGACACCTTCAGATTGAAAGTAAGGGGATGGGGAACCATCTATCATGATAATGGTCAACAAAAGAAAGCTGTAGTAGCCAAACTTATATCAGACAATTTAGACTTTAAAATAAAGGCTGTATCAAGAGATGCAGAAGAAAATTATATCATAATTAAGGGGTCTATCCACCAAGAAGATCTAACAATTGTAAATATTTATGTGCTAAATGTAGAAGCACCCACATATATATCAACCAATTAATCACAAACAGAAAGAAACCCATTGATAGTAATACCATAATAGCAGGGGACTTCAACACCCCACTCACAGCAATGGACACATCTAATCAAAAAATCAACGAGGAAACAATGGCATTGAAAAACACACTGGACCAGAAGGACTTAACAGATATATTCAGAACATTTCATCCTAAAGCAGCAGAATATACATTCTTCACCAGTGCACATGTAATGTTCACCAGAATAGCCAAATACTGGTACACAAATCAGTCCTCAACAAGCACAAATGGATCAAAATCATACCGTGCATATTTTCAGACCACAACGCTATGAAACTCGAAATCAACCACAAGAAAAAAATTAGAAAGGTAACAAATCCTTGGAGACTAAAGAACATCCTACTAAAGAATAAATGGGCTAACCAAGCAGTTAAGTAGGAAATTAAAAAGTTCATGGAAACCAATGAAATTGATAACACCACAACCCAAAACCTCTGGGACGCAGCAAAGGCGGTCATAAGAGGAAAGTATATAGCAATCCAGGGCTTCCTAAAGAAGGAAGAAAGGTCTCAGATACACAACCTAACCTTACGCCTTAAAGAGCTAGAAAAAGAACAGCAAATAAAACCCCAAACCAGCAGAAGACATGAATAATACAGATTAGAGCAGAAATTAATGCTATTTAAACGAAAAAACAAACAAACAAACATAGAACAGATCAATGACACCAAAAACTGGTTCTTTGAAATAATTAACAAAATTGATAAACCACTAGCCAGTTTGATCAAAAAGAAAAAGGAAAGGACCCAAATAAAATGAAGAATGAAAGAGGAGAGATCACAACTGACACAGCAGAAATAAAAACAATAATAAGAATATTATAAGCAATTATATGCCAATAAAATGGGCAATCTGGAAGAAATGGACAAGTCCTAGATACATATACAGTACCAAAACTGAAACAGGAAGAAATAGAAAATTTGAACAGACCCATAACCAGTAAAGAAATCAAATTAGTAATCAAAAATCTCCCAAAAAACAAGAGACCATGGTCAGATGGCTTTGCAGGGGAATTCTACCAAACATTTAAGGAAGAGTTAACACCTATTCTCTTTAAGGTGTTCCAATAAACAGAAATGGAAGGAAAACTTCCAAACTCGTTCTATGAAGCTAGCATGAAGCCAGAATTACCCTGATTTCAAAACCAGACAGAGATACCACTAAAAAGGATTTCCCTGATAAACATGGATGCAAAAATCATTAACAAGATGTTAGCCAACAATACATTAAAAAGTTGTTCACCACAACCAAGTGGGATTTTTACCTGGGAGGCAGGGATGTTTCAATATCTGGAAAACAATTAATGTGATTCATCATATCAATAAAAGAAAGGACAAGAACCATATAATCCTCTTAATACATGCAGAAAAAGCATTTAATAAAATACAGCATCCTTTCTTGATAAAAACCCTCAAGAAAGTAGGGATAGAAAGATCTTACCTCAAGATCATAAAAGCCATATATGAACGACCCAATGCTAATATCATCCTCAATGGAGAAAAACAGAGCTTTTCCCCTAAGGTCAGGAACAAGACAGGGATATCCACTCTCACCACTGTTATTCAACATATTATTGGAAGTCTTAGCTTCTGCAATCAGACAACACAAAGAAATAAAATGCATCCAAATTGGCCAGGACGAGGTCAAACTTTCACTCTGTGCAGATGACATATTACTCTATATGGAAAACCCTATAGATTCCACCAAAAAACTGTTAGAACAGATTCATGAATTCAGCAAAGTTGCAGGTTATAAAATCAATGCACAGAAATTGGTTGCATTCCTATACACCAACAATGAAGTGACAGAAAGAGAAATCAAGGAATCGATCCCATTTACAATTGCACCAAAACCCACAAAATACCTAGGAGTATTTGGTAAAATAACCAAAGAGGTGAAATATCTATACACTGAAAACTATAGAAAGCTTATGAAAGAAATTGTAGAAGACACAAAAAAATGGAAAAAGATACCATTCTCCTGGATAGGAAGAACAAGTATTGTTAAAATGTCGATACTACCCAAAGCAATCTACATATTCAGTGCAATCTCTATCAAAATAACACCAGCATTCTTCACAGAGCTAGAACAAATTATCCTAAAATTTGTATGGAACCAGAAAAGACCCCAAATAGCCAAAGCAATCTGGAAAAAGAAAACCAAAGCAGGAGGCATCACAATCCCGGACTTCTAGCTACAATACAAAGCTGTAATCATCAAGACAGTATGGCACTGGCACAAAAACAGACACTCAGATCAATGGAACAGAATAGGGAACCCAGAAATGGACCCACAAATGTATGGCCAACTAATCTTTGACAAAGCAGGAAAGAATATCCAATGGAATAAAGACAGTCTCTTTAGCAAGTGGTGCTGGGAAAACTGGACAGCGACATGCAGAATATGAACCTGGACCACTTTCTTACACCATACACAAAAATAAACTCGAAATGGATTAAAGACCTAAATGTAAGACAGGAAGCCATCAAAATTGCTTGGCTGCAGCAACTTCTTATTCAACACGTCTCTGGACACAAGGGAAACAAAAGCAAAAATGAACTATTGGGACCTCATCAAAATAAAAAGCTTCTGCACAGCTAAAGAAACAATCAGCAAAACTAAAAGGCAAGTGACAGAATGGAAGACGGTATTTGCAAACAACATATCAGATAAAGGGTTAGTATCCAAAATCTATAAAGAATTTATCAAACTCAACACCCAAAAAACAAATAATCCAATGAAGAAATGGGCCAAAGACATGAATAGACACTTCTCGAAAGAACATCCAGATGGCCAACCGACACATGAAAAAATGCTCAACATCACTCATCATCAGGGAAATACAAATCAAAACCACAATGAGATACCACCTCACAACAGTCAGAATAGCTACATTAACAACTCAGGCAACAACAGATGTTGGCGAGAATGCGGAGAAAGAGGATCTCTTTTGCATTGCTGGTGGGAATGCAAACTGGTGCAGCCACTCTGGCAAATAGTATGGAGCTTCCTCAAAAAATCAAAAATAGAACTACCCTACAACCCAGCAATTGCACTACTAGGTAGTCATCGAAGGGATACAGGTATGCTGTTTCAAAAGGTTGCATGCACCCCAATGTTTATAGAAATACTATCCACAATAGCCAAAGTGGAAAGAACCCAAATATCCATCAGTGGATGAATGGATAGAGAAGATGTGGTATATATATACAACGGAGTATTCCTCAGCAATCAAAAGAATAAAATCTTGCCATTCGCAACTACATGGATGGAACTTGAGGGTATTATGTTAAGCAAAATTAGTCAGTCAAAGACAAATATATGACTTTACTCATATGACGACTTTAAGACACAGAACAGATGAACATAAGGGAAGGGAAGCAAAAATAATATAAAAACAGGGAGGGGACAAAACAGAAGTGACTCTTAAATATGGAGAACAGAGGAGTACTGGAGGGGTGGTGGAAGGGGGTATAGGCTAAGTGGGTAGGGGCATTAAGGAATCTACTCCTGAAATCATTGTTGCAATATATGCTAACTACTTTGGATGTAAACTTAAAAAAATAGAATTATAAAAAATAATTTAAAAAAAAAGAACTGTTCTATCGGTCCACATTTAAATGTCTCAATCAATGTAACTGGATCTAAAACTTGTTAGGCAGTGTCTCTCTGATCCTCTTCATTATCAGTCTAAAGTTGCTCATATTTCCTAGTTTGTGCCAGATAATCATAGAAAACAGTTTAAAGATATTTGACAATTTTAATGTATAACTTCTGCAGTAATTCAGCTACTTCTAGACATATAGTGTCTCTCATTTATGTTTAGAAATAGACAAATTGTACACTAAGTATATTTCAGTACGATTCATTCAACATGAAACATTAATTAGGCACCTAATAAATTCACATTAATAGAAGAAGAAAAACTGTGATTATAATAACAAGCTTTCTCTAGGCAGTTCAAGTCGTATTTCCAATATTTTCAGATGTATCAAATATAAAATTTACTACTATTTCAGGACTAGAACTGAGGCTGATTTATCTCCTTGTTTATACACTATCATCATACCTGGAAATATATCAAAACAAATTGTTTTTACTACACAGAAAGACTAAATAAAAATGAATGTATTACCCATTTCAAATGCTGTGATCCCGCTCCAATTTGTGCCTTTACTCTAAGCTGAGCTCCTATGGATGCCTTTGCGTGGATAGGGCAATTTCAAATGATATCTTTATATAATGTTTCTTCCTTGGCAGTCCCCACATTCAAATGCATTTGTGGAATTCAGCCATGTATATAAACAATAATTTTTCAAATTCTTCATGACAAAAAAAAAAAAAAAAAAAAAAAAGCCCTTTTCTGGCTATTCCACAGCAGGGTGTCTAACTGAAGTGTTATTATAATTATCTAATTAAGTGATAATGAAAGCAAAGAAAAAATACTGTCCACTAACAAGAAACAAACACAAAAACAAACACAAATAAGTGGAAGAGAGCAGCAGTGGAACACATATGAACACATTTATCTTTTTTTACTAATATAATTGTAAAGTACAGAGAATTTGAATTTTGAAATAGTAGCTCACTCCATTCTTCTTTAAATACTTCTATGCTCTTGGCCACAGGGACAGCAAAGTCCCCCAATTTTTTCTCTATTTCATTGCGGCTCCTTCTCCATCTCCATCCCTATCTCCTCTTCCAACTTCTAAATGTTGGAGTGTCTCAGAACCCACTTCTCAGATCTCCATTCTTTTTTTTTTTTTTTTTTTTTTTTTCCTTTACTTGGTTGCTAGTGTGGAGAATTTCTGTCGTGACATGTCACCTATTGGTGTCTTTGAAATAAACATCTCTACCGATGACATCTTCCCTAAATGGTAGAAATCTACATCCAACTAACTAGTTGGTATGGAGGTTACTTGGTCTCTTAATAAATAGCTCAGATTTAACATAATCCAAGCAAAATGAGTAATTTGTATCTCTCTCAAGCTTTACTACCCTATCTTTCCTAGATCACTAAACGTCATTTCTATTAACTCATTTGCTCAAGCCTAAAACTTACAAGTCATTGTTTTCTCCATTCATTCATCCATTACTACATTCAATCAGCAAGATCTATGGCTGCTACCTTTAAAATACTTATCAGATACAACCATTCACCACTGCTTCTCCTGTACAAGTTACCCTATGCCTCGGTTAACGCAAAAATTTCCTAACCATTGTCTCTAATTCTAGTTAAGTCTAAAAGGCAACTAGTGTGATATTTTGTAAATTAAAATCATACCTATCACTCCCCTGCTTAAAGGTTTCTCTCCATCTCATAATAAAATCCAGATATTTACCTGGGAGATAAAATCCAAATGGATTAGAGGGCCTTACATGATCAGTTTATCATTAGGAAGAAGCCTAATCCTATTAACTTTCCAGCAGCCCTCCCACTTGCTATGCTGTGGAAATCTTGCATTTTTCTCTATGCCTCTAAAACACCAAATTCCTTTCTGCCTTATGTTCTTAGTACTTGGTGTACCTGCTCCCAAAATACTCCTCCAATATCTTTGCATGCTAATTAACTGACTCCAGAAAAATCTCTGCTTTAAGTTTCATTGCCTCAGAACCTGGCCAAGTTAGAAAAGAGTCTATTTAATAAGACTCCCCAACCACCCATACCAAACTTTAATTTTCCATACCCAACTTTATATATTTTTCTGCATATATTTTTGCTAAATATTGAAGAAAATTAATCTTTTATTGGATCATTTGCTGTGTGTCTCTTTCCCACTAAAATTTAACTTACAAAAAAAAACATGTGTCTACCACTCTATCCCCAATGCTTAGAACAAGTCAATCTTGGAATAAAGTTGTCTTTATTTTTAAGGAATATTTTTAAAATTTTCATCACATAAGATTTGTCACAAACACTGGATCAAAGAATAATTTCACCATTTATTCACTTATGATTATATTTTTCTTATTTCTAATAATGTAATAGGAGCACACAAACACATTAGAAGTCAAAATAAAAACCCAAATGTAGAAAATAACTTAGTTGTTTATACAGCTCATATTGTGCAACCACCCGTTGACCTTCAAAATAAGTTAACATTATTTTGAATATCTTCTGTGTGAGGGTTAATTTCTTTAAATTTATAATATCAGATCTAGTCATGAAATTTTATGACTGGGGCAGAGTTTTTAGTACACCCCCAAACTCATCTTAAAAAGAGACAGAATACAGCCAGCTAAGAAAAAAAAAATTAGTAACAACATCTTTAACAAAAGTAGGTGGAAAATTATCCTGAAAGTGTTAGAAAAGAATGTTTGGGGAGAAAAAAAGTTAGGTTCTATACAAAATTAAAAGCTGTTCAGAGATAGATAGCAGAGGGAAAATAAAGAAAATTCAGACGTTCCTAAAATCCCAGGGTGAGAAAAATCAGCCACAAAAATCACACTAAGAGAATCTCCAGCAAGTTGAGAAGTTTAACAGTGAAATGGAGAAAGGAAAAGAAGGGAGGAAGATGGAGGGAGGGAGAGAGGGAAGGAGGGAGTGAGGGAGGGAGGGAGGGAGGAAGAATCAATGGGGTCATTGGGGTATAGATGCTTTGAAAAGAAAAACTACGATATATAACCAAATTGTACAGGTAAGACACAATGGAGGTAGGTTCAGTTATTTGGTGGTAGAGGATTCCAGAGAAGGCACATCAGAGAAGAGAATAGTGGAGATGGCTATTCAGACTAGCCATATGTTTAAAATTTTTGAGATAACAACATAAAAGAGAGCTTTCTAGTAATGTACCCACAACCCCTACACAGAAGCCTCTTCCTAACGCACAGCAACATCCATCTCATTTCTTTCTGTACTTCTCTACCACTCTAGTTCTATTTCTCTCATCTATCATCTATCATCTATGTTAAATACTTTGAGTTCATGCTGCTATCAGTATTATAGCTCAGGGTAAATTCTAATTTTATCCTGTTCCATCTTTGCAATACCCATCTCCAAGTTATAAACCTAGCTCCTGTTATCAATCCTAAAATACCAAGAAGGTAATTTCAGAATTTCTAAGCTGTATTACTGCAAAAAAGCATTCATGACTAACTAGAATTCAATATTTGTTTATACTTCTCTTTTGCTTAGGTAAAATTTACATAAATAAAATGCACAAATCTTAAATG